>NW_027457595.1:767500-777500 GCF_050624435.1 Tenrec ecaudatus | reverse complement strand
TTGATTCTGCAATGGTGTGTTTGTGTGTGTGTGTGTGTGTGTGTGTGTGTGTGTGTGTAAAAAGGACATGAAGTCAGAATCCTTGTAGAGTTCTGGAAGGGTGTATGTGTGTGTGTGTGTATAAAGGACACGAAGTCAGAAGCACTCTAGAGATCCTGCAAGAGTATGTCTTTGTGTGTGTGTGTGTGTGTGTGTGTGTGTGTGTGTGCAAAAAGGACATGTTGTTAGAAGTCCTCCACAGATTCTGCACAGGTGTGTGTGTGTGTCTGTGTGCGTGTGTGTAAAAAGGACACCAAGTCAGAAGCCGACTATTGATTCTGCAAAACTGTATGTGTGTGTGTGTGTGTGTGTGTGTAAAAAGGACATGGAGTCTGAAGCCGTCCAGAGGTTCTGTAAGGGTGTGTGTGTGTGTGTGTGTGTGTGTGTAAACAGACACAAATTCAGAAACCCTCTAGATATTCTTCAAGTGTTTGTGTGTGTGTTTGTGTGTGTGTGTGTGTGTAAAAAGGACAGCAAGTCAGCCACCATCCAGAGATTCTACCAGGGTGTATTTGTGTGTGGTGTGTGTGTGTTTGTGTAAAAAGACACGAAGTCAGAAGCCCTCTAGAGATTCTTCAAGGGTGTGTGTATGTGTGTATGTTTGTGTAAAAAGGACACAAAGTCAGAAGCCCTCCAGAGATTCTGCAAGGTTGTATGTGTGTGTGTGTGTTTGTGTGTGAGGGTAAAAATTACACGAAGTCAGAAGCCCAATATTGATTATGCAAAGGTCTGTGTGTGTGTGTTTGTTGTGTTTAAAATAAGTAAACCATATTAGAAGCCCTCCAGAGATTCTGCCAGAGTGTGTGTGTGTGTGTGTATGTGTGAAAACAACACGAAGTCAGAAAATGTCTGGAGATTCTGCAAGGGTGTTTGTGTGTGTGTGTGTAAAAAGTACAGGAAGTCAGAAGCCCTCTAGAGATTCTGCAAGGGTGAGTGTGTTGTGTTAAAAGGACACAAAATCAGAAGCCCTCTAGGTTTTCTGGAAAGGTATGAGTGTGAGAGTGAGGGAGTGTGTGTGTGTGTGTGTGTGTGTAATAAGGACATGAAATCAGAAGTCCTCCAGAGATTCTACAAGTGTATGTGTGTGTGTGTGTGTGTGTGTGTGTTTAAAAAGGACACGAAGTCAGAAGGACTGCAGAGATTTGGCAAGAAAATGAGTTTGGAGTGTGTGTGTGTGTGTGTGTGTGTGTTTAAAAATGACACAAAGTAAGAATCCATCCAGGAATTCTGCAAGGATGTGTGTGTGTGTGTAAAAAGGTAAGGAAGTCAGAAGCCCTCTAGGAATTTTCCAAAGGTATGAGTATCAGTGTGAGGGAGGGTGTGTGTGAGTGTGTGTGTATGTAAAAAGGACACGAAGTCAGACCCCCACAGATTATGCAAGTGCGTGTGTGTATGTGTGTGTAACAAGGACATGACGTCAGAAGCCCTCAAGAGATTCTGCAAGGGTGTGTGTGTGTGAGAGTGTGTGTAAAAAGGACACATGAAGTCAGAAACACTCCATAGTTTCTGCAAAGGTGTGTGTGTAAAAAGATCCTGAAGTCAGAAGCCATCTAGAGATTCTGCCATGATGTGTGTGTGTGTGTGTATTTGTAAAAAGGAGACCAAGTATGAAGCTCTCAAGAGATTCTGCAAGGTTTTATGTGTGTGAGTGTGTGCGTGTGTAATAAGGTCACAAATTCAGAAGCCCTCTAGAAATTCTGCAAGGACGTTGTGGGTATTTGTAAAAAGGACACGAAGTCAGAAGCCGACTATTGATTCTGCAAAAGTGTGTGTTTGTGTGTGTGTGTGTGTGTGTGTAAAAAGGACATGAAATCAGAAGCCCTCCAGAGGTTCTGTAAGGGTGTGTGTGTGTGTGTGTGTGTAAAAAGGACATGAAGTCAGAACCCTTGTAGAGTTCTGGAAGGGTGTATGTGTGTGTGTGTGTATAAAGGACACCAAGTCAGAAGCACTCTAGAGATCCTGCAAGAGTATATCTTTGTGTGTGTGTGTGTGTGTGTGTGTGTGTGTGTAAAAAGGACATGTTGTTAGAAGTCCTCCACAGATTCTGCACAGGTGTGTGTATGTGTTTGTGTGCGTGTGTGTAAAAAGGATACCAAGTCAGAAGCCGACTATTGATTCTGCAAAAGTGTGTGTGTGTGTGTGTGTGTGTGTGTAAAAAGGACATGGAGTCTGAAGCCGTACAGAGGTTCTGTAAGTGTGTGTGTGTGTAAACAGACACAAATTCAGAAACCCTCTAGATATTCTTCAAGTGTTTGTGTGTGTGTGTGTGTGTGTAAAAAGGACAGCAAGTCAGCCACCATCCAGAGATTCTACCAGGGTGTATGTGTGTTTGGTGTGTGTGTGTGTGTTTGTGTAAAATTACACGAAGTCAGAAGCCATCTAGAGATTCTTCAAGGGTGTGTGTATGTGTGTATGTTTGTGTAAAAAGGACACAAAGTCAGAAGCCCTCCAGAGATTCTGCAAGGTTGTATGTGTGTGTGTGTGTTTGTGTGTGAGGGTAAAAATTACACGAAGTCAGAAGCCCAATATTGATTATGCAAAGGTCTGTGTGTGTGTGTTTGTTGTGTTTGAAATAAGTAAACCATATTAGAAGCCCTCCAGAGATTCTGCCAGAGTGTGTGTGTGTGTGTGTGTATGTGTGAAAACAACACGAAGTCAGAAAATGTCTGGAGATTCTGCAAGGGTGTCTGTGTGTGTCAAAAGTACAGGAAGTCAGAAGCCCTCTAGAGATTCTGCAAGGGTGAGTGTGTTGTGTTAAAAGGACACGAAATCAGAAGCCCTCTAGGTTTTCTGGAAAGGTATGAGTGTGAGAGTGAGGGAGTGTGTGTGTGTGTGTGTGTGTGTAATAAGGACATGAAATCAGAAGTCCTCCAGAGTGAGAGTGAGGGAGTGTGTGTGTGTGTGTGTAATAAGGACATGAAATCAGAAGTCCTCCAGAGATTCTACAAGTGTATGTGTGTGTGTGTGTGTGTGTGTGTTTAAAAAGGACACGAAGTCAGAAGGACTGCAGAGATTTTGCAAGAAAATGAGTTTGGAGTGTGTGTGTGTGTGTGTGTGTGTGTTTAAAAATGACACAAAGTAAGAATCCATCCAGGAATTCTGCAAGGATGTGTGTGAGTGTGTGTGTGTGTGTGTGTGTGTATAAAAAGGTAAGGAAGTCAGAAGCCCTCTAGGAATTTTACAAAGGTATGAGTATCAGTGTGAGGGAGGGTGTGTGTGTGAGTGTGTGTGTGTAAAAAGGATACGAAGTCAGACCCCCCAGAGATTATGCAAGTGTGTGTTTGTGTAACAAGGACATGACGTCAGAAGCCCTCAAGAGATTCTGCAAGGGTGTGTGTGTGTGTGAGAGTGTGTGTAAAAAGGACACATGAAGTCAGAAACACTCCATAGTTTCTGCAAAGGTGTGTGTGTGTGTGTGTGTGTGTGTGTAAAAAGATCCTGAAGTCAGAAGCCATCTAGAGATTCTGCCATGGTGTGTGTGTGTGTTTGTAAAAAGGAGACCAAGTATGAAGCTCTCAAGAGATTCTGCAAGGTTTTATGTGTGTGAGTGTGTGCGTGTGTAATAAGGTCACAAATTCAGAAGCCCTCTAGAATTTCTGCAAGGGCGTGTGTGTGTGTGGGTGTTTGTAAAAAGGACACAAAGTCAGAAACCGACTATTGATTCTGCAAAAGTGTGTGTGTGTGTGTGTGTGTGTGTGTGAAAAAAGGACATGAAATCAGAAGCCCTCCAGAGGTTCTGTAAGGGTGTGTGTGTGTGTGTATAAAAAAGACATGAAGTCAGAAGCCCTCTATTGATTCTGCAATGGTGTGTTTGTGTGTGTGTGTGTGTGTGTGTGTGTGTGTAAAAAGGACATGAAATCAGAATCATTGTAGAGTTCTGGAAGGGTGTATGTGTGTGTGTGTATAAAGGACACCAAGTCAGAAGCACTCTAGAGATCCTGCAAGAGTATGTCTTTGTGTGTGTGTGTGTGTGTGTGTGTGTGTAAAAAGGACATGTTGTTAGAAGTCCTCCACAGATTCTGCACAGGTGTGTGTATGTGTGTGTGTGCGTGTGTGTAAAAAAGACACCAAGTCAGAAGCCGACAATTGATTCTGCAAGTGTGTGTGTGTGTGTGTGTGTGTGTGTAAAAAGGACATGGAGTCTGAAGCTGTCCAGAGGTTCTGTAAGGGTGTGTGTGTGTGTGTGTGTGTGTAAACAGAAACAAATTCAGAAACCCTCTAGATATTCTGCAAGGGTGTTTGTGTGTGTGTGTGTGTGTGTAAAAAGGACAGCAAGTCAGCCACCATCCAGAGATTCTACCAGGGTGTATGTGTGTTTGCTGTGTGTGTGTTTGTGTAAAAAGACACGAAGTCAGAAGCCCTCTAGAGATTCTTCAAGGGTGTGTGTATGTGTGTATGTTTGTGTAAAAAGGACACAAAGTCAGGAGCCCTCCAGAGATTCTGCAAGGTTGTATGTGTGTGTGTATGTGTGTGTGTGCGTTTGTGTGTGAGGGTAAAAATTACACGAAGTCAGAAGCCCAATATGGATTATGCAAAGGTCTGTGTGTGTGTGTGTGTGTGTTTGTTGTGTTTGAAATAAGTAAACCATATTAGAAGCCCTCCAGAGATTCTACCAGAGTGTGTGTGTGTGTATGTGTGAAAACAACACGAAGTCAGAAAATGTCTGGAGATTCTGCAAGGGTGTTTGTGTGTGTGTGTGTCAAAAGTACAGGAAGTCAGAAGCTCTCTAGAGATTCTGCAAGGGTGAGTGTGTTGTGTTAAAAGGACATGAAATCAGAAGCCCTCTAGGTTTTCTGGAAAGGTATCAGTGTGAGAGTGAGGGAGTGTGTGTGTGTGTGTGTAAAAAGGACATGAAATCAGAAGTCCTCCAGAGATTCTACAAGTGTGTGTGTGTGTGTGTGTGTTTAAAAAGGACACGAAGTCAGAAGGACTGCAGAGATTTGGCAAGAAAATGAATTTGTGTGTGTGTGTG
Source organism: Tenrec ecaudatus (assembly GCF_050624435.1). NCBI lineage: Eukaryota > Metazoa > Chordata > Mammalia > Afrosoricida > Tenrecidae > Tenrec > Tenrec ecaudatus. The sequence continues at coordinate 772,489 of NW_027457595.1, read as the reverse complement.
TGTGTGTGTGTGTGTGTAAAAAGGACATGAAGTCAGAATCCTTGTAGAGTTCTGGAAGGGTGTATGTGTGTGTGTGTATAAAGGACACCTTTTCAGAAGCACTCTAGAGATCCTGCAAGAGTATATCTTTGAGTGTGTGTGTGTGTGTGTGTGTGTAAAAAGGACATGTTGTTAGAAGTCCTCCACAGATTCTGCACAGGTGTGTGTATGTGTGTCTGTCTGTGTGTGTGTGTAAAAAGGATACCAAGTCAGAAGCCGACTATTGATTCTGCAAAAGTGTGTGTGTGTGTGTGTGTGTGTGTGTGTGTGTAAAAAGGACATGGAATCTGAAGCCGTCCAGAGGTTCTGTAAGGGTGTGTGTGTGTGTGTGTGTGTGTACAACAGACACAAATTCAGAAACCCTCTAGATATTCTGCAAGGGTTTGTGTGTGTGTGTGTGTGTGTGTGTGTAAAAAGGACAGCAAGTCAGCCACCATCCAGAGATTCTACAAGGGTGTATGTGTGTGTGGTGTGTGTGTGTTTGTGTAAAAAGACACGAAGTCAGAAGCCCTCTAGAGATTCTTCAAGGGTGTGTGTATGTGTGTATGTTTGTGTAAAAATGACACAAAGTCAGAAGCCCTCCAGAGATTCTGCAAGGTTGTATGTGTGTGTGTGTGTGTGTGTGTAAAAAGGACACATGAAATCAGAAACACTCCATAGTTTCTGCAAAGGTGTGTGTGTGTGTGTGTGTGTGTGTAAAAAGGACCAGAAATCAAAAGGACTCTAGAGATTGTGCAAGGTTGTGTGTCTGTGTGTGTGTATAAAAAGGACATGAAGACAGAAGCCCTGCAGGCATTATGCAAGCGTGTGAGTGTGTGTGTGCGTGTGTAAAAGGATAGGAATTTAGAATCGCTGTAGAGTTCCTGCAAGGATGTGTGTGTGTGTGTGTGTGTGTGTGTAAAAAGGACACGAAGTCTGAATCCCTCTAGAGTTTCTGCAAGGGATGTGTGTGTGTGTGTGTGTTTATAAACGACATTTTAGAAGTCCTCCAAAGATTCTGAACAGGTGTGTGTATGTGTGTCTGTGTGCGTGTGTGTAAAAAGGACACCAAGTCAGAAGCCCTCTAGAGATCCTGCAAGGGTGTGTCTGTGTGTGTGTGTATGTTTGTAAAAAGAACACAAAGTAAGAAACCCTCAAGTGATTTTGCAAGGGAATGAGTTTGAGTGTGTATGTGTATGTGTATAAATTACATGACGTTAGATGAATTCCTGCGATTCTGCAAGGATGCATGTATGTGTGTGTGTGTGTGTGTGTGTGTGTGTGTAAAAAGAACACGAAGTCAGAAGCATTCCAGAGACTCTGCAAGGGTGCATGCATGTCTGTGTGTGTGTGTGTGTGTGTGCGTGCGTAAAAAGAACACGAAGTCCGAAGCCCTCTAGAATTTCTGCAAGGGTGTGTGTATCTGTGTGTGTGTGTGTGTGTGTGTTTAAAAAGGACACAAAGTAAGAAGCCATCCAGGAATTCTGCAAGGATATGTGTGTGTGTGTGTGTGTGTGTGTAAAAAGGACAGGAAGTCAGAAGCCCTCTAGGAATTTTCCAAAGGTATGAGTATCAGTGTGAGGAAGGGTGTGTGTGTGAGTGTGTGTGTAAAAAGGACACGAAGTCAGACCCCCAGAGATTATGCAAGTGTGTGCGTGTAACAAGGACATGACGTCAGAAGACCTCAAGAGATTCTGCAAGGGTGTGTGTGTGAGTGTGTGTAAAAAGGACACATGAAGTCAGAAACACTCCATAGTTTCTGCAAAGGTGTGTGTGTGTGTGTGTGTGTGTGTAAAAAGATCCTGAAGTCAGAAGCCATCTAGAGATTCTGCCATGATGTGTGTGTGTGTGTGTGTGTTTGTAAAAAGGAGACCAAGTATGAAGCTCTCAAGAGATTCTGCAAGGTTTTATGTGTGTGAGTGTGTGCGTGTGTAATAAGGTCACAAATTCAGAAGCCCTCTAGAAATTCTGCAAGGGTGTGTGTGTGTGTGTGTGTGTTTGTAAAAAGGACACGAAGACAGAAGACGAATATTGATTCTGCAAAAGTGTGTGTGTGTGTGTGTGTGTGTGTAAAAAGGACATGAAATCAGAAGCCCTCCAGAGGTTCTGTAAGGGTGTGTGTGTGTGTGTGTGTGTGTAAAAAGGACATGAAGTCAGAAGACCTCTATTGATTCTGCAATGGTGTGTTTGTGTGTGTGTGTGTGTAAAAAGGACATAAAGTCAGAATCATTGTAGAGTTCTGGAAGGGTGTATGTGTGTGTGTGTGTGTGTATAAAGGACACCAAGTCAGAAGCACTCTAGAGATCCTGCAAGAGTATGTCTTTGTGTGTGTGTGTGTGTGTGTGTGTGTGTGTGTGTGTGTGTGTAAAAAGGACATGTTGTTAGAAGTCCTCCACAGATTCTGCACAGGTGTGTGTATGTGTCTGTGTGCGTTTGTGTAAAAAGGATACCATATCAGAAACCGACTATTAATTCTGCAAAAGTGTGTGTGTGTGTAAAAAGGACATGGAGTCTGAAGCCATCCAGAGGTTCTGTAAGTGTGTGTGTGTGTGTGTGTGTGTGTGTGTAAACAGACACAAATTCAGAAACCCTCTAGATATTCTTCAAGTGTTTGTGTGTGTGTGTGTGTGTGTGTAAAAAGGACAGCAAGTCAGCCACCATCCAGAGATTCTACCAGGGTGTATGTGTGTTTGGTGTGTGTGTGTTTGTGTAAAAAGACACGAAGTCAGAAGCCCACTAGAGATTCTTCAAGGGTGTGTGTATGTGTGTATGTTTGTGTAAAAAGGACACAAAGTCAGAAGCCCTCCAGAGATTCTGCAAGGTTGTATGTGTGTGTGTGTGTTTGTGTGTGAGGGTAAAAATTACACGAAGTCAGAAGCCCAATATTGATTATGCAAAGGTCTGTGTGTGTGTGTGTGTTTGTTGTGTTTGAAATAAGTAAACCATATTAGAAGCCCTCCAGAGATTCTGCCAGAGTGTGTGTGTGTGTATGTGTGAAAACAACACGAAGTCAGAAAATGTCTGGAGATTCTACAAGGGTGTTTGTGTGTGTGTGTGTGTGTCAAAAGTACAGGAAGTCAGAAGCCCTCTAGAGATTCTGCAAGGGTGAGTATGTTGTGTTAAAAGGACATGAAATCAGAAGCCCTCTAGGTTTTCTGGAAAGGTATGAGTGTGAGAGTGAGGGAGTGTGTGTGTGTGTGTGTGTGTGTGTAATAAGGACATGAAATCAGAAGTCCTCCAGAGTGAGAGTGAGGGAGTGTGTGTGCAATAAGGACATGAAATCAGAAGTCCTCCAGAGATTCTACAAGTGTATGTGTGTGTGTGTGTGTGTTTAAAAAGGACACGAAGTCAGAAGGACTGCAGAGATTTGGCAAGAAAATGAGTTTGTGTGTGTGTGTGTGTGTGTGTGTGTGTGTGTAAAAAGGACATGAAGTCAGAATCCTTGTAGAGTTCTGGAAGGGTGTATGTGTGTGTGTGTGTGTATAAAGGACACCAAGTCAGAAGCACTCTAGAGATCCTGCAAGAGTATGTCTTTGTGTGTGTGTGTGTGTGTAAAAAGGACATGTTGTTAGAAGTCCTCCACAGATTCTGCACAGGTGTGTGTATGTGTCTGTGTGCGTGTGTGTAAAAAAGACACCAAGTCATAAGCCGACTATTGATTCTGCAAAAGTGTATGTGTGTGTGTGTGTGTGTGTGTGTGTGTGTGTGTGTGTGTGTAAAAAGGACATGGAGTCTGAAGCCGTCCAGAGGTTCTGTAAGTGTGTGTGTGTGTGTGTGAGTAAACAGACACAAATTCAAAAACCCTCTAGATATTCTTCAAGTGTTTGTGTGTGTGTGTGTGTAAAAAGGACAGCAAGTCAGCCACCATCCAGAGATTCTACCAAAGTGTATGTGTGTGTGGTGTGTGTGTGTGTTTGTGTAAAAAGACACGAAGTCAGAAGCCCTCTAGAGATTCTTCAAGGGTGTGTGTATGTGTGTATGTTTGTGTAAAAAGGACACAAAATCAGAAGCCCTCCAGAGATTCTGCAAGGTTGTATGTGTGTGTGTGTGTGTGTGTAAAAAGTACACATGAAGTCAGAAACACTCCATAGTTTCTGCAAAGGTGTGTGTGTGTGTGTGTGTGTGTGTAAAGAAAAAAGTCAGAAACCCTCTAGAGATTCTGGAATGATGTGTTTGTGTGAGTGTGTGTGTGTGTGTATAAAGGACAAGAAATCAAAAGAACTCTAGAGATTGTGCAAGGTTGTGTGTCTGTGTGTGTGTATAAAAAGGACATGAAGACAGAAGCCCTGCAGGCATTATGCAAGCGTGTGAGTGTGTGTGTTCGTGTGTAAAAGGATAGGAATTTAGAATCGCTGTAGAGTTCCTGCAAGGATGTGTGTGTGTGTGTGTGTGTGTGTGTAAAAAGGACACGAAGTCTGAATCCCTCTAGAGATTCTGCAAGGGATGTGTGTGTGTGTGTGTGTTTATAAACGACATTTTAGAAGTCCTCCAAAGATTCTGCACAGGTGTGTGTATGTGTGTCTGTGTGCGTGTGTGTAAAAAGGACACCAAGTCAGAAGCCCTCTAGAGATCCTGCAAGGGTGTGTCTGTGTGTGTTTTAAGTATGTTTGTAAAAAGAACACGAAGTAAGAAACCCTCAAGTGATTTTGCAAGGGAATAAGTTTGAGTGTATGTGTATAAATTACATGACGTGAGATGAATTCCTGCGATTCTGCAAGGATGCATGTGTGTGTGTGTGTGTGTGTGTGTGTGTGTGTGTGTGTGTGTGTAAAAAGGACATGAAGTCAGAATCCTTGTAGAGTTCTGGAAGGGTGTATGTGTGTGTGTGTGTATAAAGGACACCAAGTCAGAAGCAATCTAGAGATCCTGCAAGAGTATGTCTTTGTGTGTGTGTGTGTGTGTAAAAAGGACATGTTGTTAGAAGTCCTCCACAGATTCTGCACAGGTGTGTGTATGGGTCTGTGTGCGTGT
>NW_027457595.1:750000-762500 GCF_050624435.1 Tenrec ecaudatus | reverse complement strand
AGAAAATGAGTTTGGAGTGTGTGTGTGTGTGTGTGTGTGTGTTTAAAAATGACACAAAGTAAGAATCCATCCAGGAATTCTGCAAGGATGTGTGTGTGTGTGTGGGTGTGTGTGTGTGTGTGTGTGTAAAAAGGTAAGGAAGTCAGAAGCCCTCTAGGAATTTTCCAAAGGTATGAGTATCAGTGTGAGGGAGGGTGTGTGTGAGTGTGTGTGTGTGTAAAAAGGACACGAAGTCAGACCCCCACAGATTATGCAAGTGCGTGTGTGTATGTGTGTGTAACAAGGACATGACGTCAGAAGCCCTCAAGAGATTCTGCAAGGGTGTGTGTGTGTGAGAGTGTGTGTAAAAAGGACACATGAAGTCAGAAACACTCCATAGTTTCTGCAAAGGTGTGTGTGTAAAAAGATCCTGAAGTCAGAAGCCATCTAGAGATTCTGCCATGATGTGTGTGTGTGTGTGTATTTGTAAAAAGGAGACCAAGTATGAAGCTCTCAAGAGATTCTGCAAGGTTTTATGTGTGTGAGTGTGTGCGTGTGTAATAAGGTCACAAATTCAGAAGCCCTCTAGAAATTCTGCAAGGACGTTGTGGGTATTTGTAAAAAGGACACGAAGTCAGAAGCCGACTATTGATTCTGCAAAAGTGTGTGTTTGTGTGTGTGTGTGTGTGTAAAAAGGACATGAAATCAGAAGCCCTCCAGAGGTTCTGTAAGGGTGTGTGTGTGTGTGTGTGTGTGTAAAAAGGACATGAAGTCAGAACCCTTGTAGAGTTCTGGAAGGGTGTATGTGTGTGTGTGTGTATAAAGGACACCAAGTCAGAAGCACTCTAGAGATCCTGCAAGAGTATGTCTTGTGTGTGTGTGTGTGTGTGTGTGTGTGTGTGTAAAAAGGACATGTTGTTAGAAGTCCTCCACAAATTCTGCAAAGGTGTGTGTATGTGTTTGTGTGCGTGTGTGTAAAAAGGATACCAAGTCAGAAGCCGACTATTGATTCTGCAAAAGTGTGTGTGTGTGTGTGTGTGTGTGTGTGTGTGTGTGTGTGTGTGTAAAAAGGACATGGAGACTGAAGCCGTCCAGAGGTTCTGTAAGTGTGTGTGTGTGTAAACAGACATAAATTCAGAAACCCTCTAGATATTCTTCAAGTGTTTGTGTGTGTGTGTGTGTGTGTGTGTGTGTGTAAAAAGGACAGCAAGTCAGCCACCATCCAGAGATTCTACCAGGGTGTATGTGTGTTTGGTGTGTGTGTGTGTTTGTGTAAAAAGACACGAAGTCAGAAGCCCTCTAGAGATTCTTCAAGGGTGTGTGTATGTGTGTATGTTTGTGTAAAAAGGACACAAAGTCAGAAGCCCTCCAGAGATTCTGCAAGGTTGTATGTGTGTGTGTGTGTTTGTGTGTGAGGGTAAAAATTACACGAAGTCAGAAGCCCAATATTGATTATGCAAAGGTCTGTGTGTGTGTTTGTTGTGTTTGAAATAAGTAAACCATATTAGAAGCCCTCCAGAGATTCTGCCAGAGTGTGTGTGTGTGTGTGTATGTGTGAAAACAACACGAAGTCAGAAAATGTCTGGAGATTCTGCAAGGGTGTCTGTGTGTGTCAAAAGTACAGGAAGTCAGAAGCCCTCTAGAGATTCTGCAAGGGTGAGTGTGTTGTGTTAAAAGGACACGAAATCAGAAGCCCTCTAGGTTTTCTGGAAAGGTATGAGTGTGAGAGTGAGGGAGTGTGTGTGTGTGTGTGTGTGTGTGTGTGTAATAAGGACATGAAATCAGAAGTCCTCCAGAGTGAGAGTGAGGGAGTGTGTGTGTGTGTGTGTGTAATAAGGACATGAAATCAGAAGTCCTCCAGAGATTCTACAAGTGTATGTGTGTGTGTGTGTGTGTGTTTAAAAAGGACACGAAGTCAGAAGGACTGCAGAGATTTTGCAAGAAAATGAGTTTGGAGTGTGTGTGTGTGTGTGTTTAAAAATGACACAAAGTAAGAATCCATCCAGGAATTCTGCAAGGATGTGTGTGAGTGTGTGTGTGTGTGTGTGTGTGTATAAAAAGGTAAGGAACTCAGAAGCCCTCTAGGAATTTTACAAAGGTATGAGTATCAGTGTGAGGGAGGGTGTGTGTGTGAGTGTGTGTGTGTAAAAAGGATACGAAGTCAGACCCCCCAGAGATTATGCAAGTGTGTGTTTGTGTAACAAGGACATGACGTCAGAAGCCCTCAAGAGATTCTGCAAGGGTGTGTGTGTGTGAGAGAGTGTGTGTAAAAAGGACACATGAAGTCAGAAACACTCCATAGTTTCTGCAAAGGTGTGTGTGTGTGTGTGTGTGTAAAAAGATCCTGAAGTCAGAAGCCATCTAGAGATTCTGCCATGATGTGTGTGTGTGTTTGTAAAAAGGAGACCAAGTATGAAGCTCTCAAGAAATTCTGCAAGGTTTTATGTGTGTGAGTGTGTGCGTGTGTAATAAGGTCACAAATTCAGAAGCCCTCTAGAATTTCTGCAAGGGCGTGTGTGTGTGTGGGTGTTTGTAAAAAGGACACGAAGTCAGAAACCGACTATTGATTCTGCAAAAGTGTGTGTGTGTGTGTGTGTGTGTGTGTGTGAAAAAAGGACATGAAATCAGAAGCCCTCCAGAGGATCTGTAAGGGTGTGTGTGTGTGTGTATAAAAAAGACATGAAGTCAGAAGCCCTCTATTGATTCTGCAATGGTGTGTTTGTGTGTGTGTGTGTGTGTGTGTGTGTGTAAAAAGGACATGAAATCAGAATCATTGTAGAGTTCTGGAAGGGTGTATGTGTGTGTGTGTATAAAGGACACCAAGTCAGAAGCACTCTAGAGATCCTGCAAGAGTATGTCTTTGTGTGTGTGTGTGTGTGTGTGTGTGTGTGTGTGTGTGTGTAAAAAGGACATGTTGTTAGAAGTCCTCCACAGATTCTGCACAGGTGTGTGTATGTGTCTGTGTGCGTGTGTGTAAAAAAGACACCATGTCAGAAGCCGACTATTGATTCTGCAAGTGTATGTGTGTGTGTGTGTGTGTGTGTGTGTAAAAAGGACATGGAGTCTGAAGCTGTCCAGAGGTTCTGTAAGGGTGTGTGTGTGTGTGTGTGTAAACAGACACAAATTCAGAAACCCTCTAGATATTCTGCAAGGGTGTTTGTGTGTGTGTGTGTGTGTGTGTGTAAAAAGGACAGCAAGTCAGCCACCATCCAGAGATTCTACCAGGGTGTATGTGTGTTTGGTGTGTGTGTGTTTGTGTAAAAAGACACGAAGTCAGAAGCCCTCTACAGATTCTTCAAGGGTGTGTGTATGTGTGTATGTTTGTGTAAAAAGGACACAAAGTCAGAAGCCCTCCAGAGATTCTGCAAGGTTGTATGTGTGTGTGTGTGTTTGTGTGTGAGGGTAAAAATTACACGAAGTCAGAAGCCCAATATTGGTTATGCAAAGGTCTGTGTGTGTGTGTTTGTTGTGTTTGAAATAAGTAAACCATATTAGAAGCCCTCCAGAGATTCTGCCAAAGTGTGTGTGTGTGTGTGTGTGTGTGTGTGTATGGGTGAAAACAACACGAAGTCAGAAAATGTCTGGAGATTCTGCAAGGGTGTCTGTGTGTGTCAAAAGTACAGGAAGTCAGAAGCCCTCTAGAGATTCTGCAAGGGTGAGTGTGTTGTGTTAAAAGGACACGAAATCAGAAGCCCTCTAGGTTTTCTGGAAAGGTATGAGTGTGAGAGTGAGGGAGTGTGTGTGTGTGTGTGTGTGTGTAATAAGGACATGAAATCAGAAGTCCTCCAGAGTGAGAGTGAGGGAGTGTGTGTGTGTGTGTGTGTGTGTAATAAGGACATGAAATCAGAAGTCCTCCAGAGATTCTACAAGTGTATGTGTGTGTGTGTGTGTGTTTAAAAAGGACACGAAGTCAGAAGGACTGCAGAGATTTTGCAAGAAAAGGAGTTTGGAGTGTGTGTGTGTGTGTGTGTGTGTGTGTGTGTGTTTAAAAATGACACAAAGTAAGAATCCATCCAGGAATTCTGCAAGGATGTGTGTGAGTGTGTGTGTGTGTGTGTGTGTATAAAAAGGTAAGGAACTCAGAAGCCCTCTAGGAATTTTACAAAGGTATGAGTATCAGTGTGAGGGAGGGTGTGTGTGTGAGTGTGTGTGTGTAAAAAGGATACGAAGTCAGACCCCCCAGAGATTATGCAAGTGTGTGTTTGTGTAACAAGGACATGACGTCAGAAGCCCTCAAGAGATTCTGCAAGGGTGTGTGTGTGTGTGAGAGTGTGTGTAAAAAGGACACATGAAGTCAGAAACACTCCATAGTTTCTGCAAAGGTGTGTGTGTGTGTGTGTGTGTAAAAAGATCCTGAAGTCAGAAGCCATCTAGAGATTCTGCCATGATGTGTGTGTGTGTTTGTAAAAAGGAGACCAAGTATGAAGCTCTCAAGAGATTCTGCAAGGTTTTATGTGTGTGAGTGTGAGCGTGTGTAGTAAGGTCACAAATTCAGAAGCCCTCTAGAATTTCTGCAAGGGCGTGTGTGTGTGTGGGTGTTTGTAAAAAGGACACGAAGTCAGAAACCGACTATTGATTCTGCAAAAGTGTGTGTGTGTGTGTGTGTGTGTGAAAAAAGGACATGAAATCAGAAGCCCTCCAGAGGTTCTGTAAGGGTGTGTGTGTGTGTGTGTATAAAAAAGACATGAAGTCAGAAGCCCTCTATTGATTCTGCAATGGTGTGTTTTTGTGTGTGTATGTGTGTGTGTGTGTAAAAAGGACATGAAATCAGAATCATTGTGGAGTTCTGGAAGGGTGTATGTGTGTGTGTGTGTGTATAAAGGACACCAAGTCAGAAGCACTCTAGAGATCCTGCAAGAGTATGTCTTTGTGTGTGTGTGTGTGTGTGTGTGTGTGTGTGTGTGTGTAAAAAGGACATGTTGTTAGAAGTCCTCCACAGATTCTGCACAGGTGTGTGTATGTGTCTGTGTGCGTGTGTGTAAAAAAGACACCAAGTCAGAAGCCGACTATTGATTCTGCAAGTGTATGTGTGTGTGTGTGTGTGTGTGTGTAAAAAGGACATGGAGTCTGAAGCTGTCCAGAGGTTCTGTAAGGGTGTGTGTGTGTGTGTGTGTGTGTGTGTGTGTAAACAGACACAAATTCAGAAACCCTCTAGATATTCTGCAAGGGTGTTTGTGTGTGTGTGTGTGTGTGTGTGTAAAAAGGACAGCAAGTCAGCCACCATCCAGAGATTCTACCAGGGTGTATGTGTGTTTGGTGTGTGTGTGTTTGTGTAAAAAGACACGAAGTCAGAAGCCCTCTAGAGATTCTTCAAGGGTGTGTGTATGTGTGTATGTTTGTGTAAAAAGGACACAAAGTCAGAAGCCCTCCAGAGATTCTGCAAGGTTGTATGTGTGTGTGTGTGTTTGTGTTTGAGGGTAAAAATTACACGAAGTCAGAAGCCCAATATTGATTATGCAAAGGTCTGTGTGTGTGTGTTTGTTGTGTTTGAAATAAGTAAACCATATTAGAAGCCCTCCAGTGATTCTGCCAGAGTGTGTGTGTGTGTATGTGTGAAAACAACACGAAGTCAGAAAATGTCTGGAGATTCTGCAAGGGTGTTTGTGTGTGTGTGTGTCAAAAGTACAGGAAGTCAGAAGCCCTCTAGAGATTCTGCAAGGGTGAGTGTGTTGTGTTAAAAGGACATGAAATCAGAAGCCCTCTAGGTTTTCTGGAAAGGTATCAGTGTGAGAGTGAGGGAGTGTGTGTGTGTGTGTGTGTGTGTGTAAAAAGGACATGAAATCAGAAGTCCTCCAGAGATTCTACAAGTGTGTGTGTGTGTGTGCGTGTTTAAAAAGGACACGAAGTCAGAAGGACTGCAGAGATTTGGCAAGAAAATGAATTTGTGTGTGTTTGTGTGTGTGTGTGTGTGTAAAAAGGACATGAAGTCAGAATCCTTGTAGAGTTCTGGAAGGGTGTATGTGTGTGTGTGTATAAAGGACACCAAGTCAGAAGCACTCTAGAGATCCTGCAAGAGTATATCTTTGTGTGTGTGTGTGTGTGTGTAAAAAGGACATGAAATCAGAAGTCGTCCAGAGATTCTACAAGTGTGTGTGTGGTGTGTGTGTGTTTAAAAAGGACACGAAGTCAGAAGGACTGCAGAGATTTGGCAAGAAAATGAATTTGTGTGTGGGTGTGTGTGTGTGTGTGTGTGTAAAAAGGACATGAAGTCAGAATCATTGTAGAGTTCTGGAAGGGTGTATGTGTGTGTGTGTATAAAGGACACCAAGTCAGAAGCACTCTAGAGATCCTGCAAGAGTATATCTTTGTGTGTGTGTGTGTGTGTGTGTGTGTGTGTAAAAAGGACATGTTGTTAGAAGTCCTCCACAGATTCTGCACAGGTGTGTGTATGTGTGTCTGTCTGCGTGTGTGTAAAAAGGATACCAAGTCAGAAGCCGACTATTGATTCTGGAAAAGTGTGTGTGTGTGTGTGTGTGTGTGTGTGTGTGTGTGTGTAAAAAGGACATGGAATCTGAAGCCGTCCAGAGGTTCTGTAAGGGTGTGTGTGTGTGTGTGTACAACAGACACAAATTCAGAAACCCTCTAGATATTCTGCAAGGGTTTGTGTGTGTGTGTGTGTGTGTGCGTGTGTGTGTGTAAAAAGGACAGCAAGTCAGCCACCATCCAGAGATTTTACAAGGGTATATGTGTGTGTGGTGTGTGTGTGTTTGTGTAAAAAGACACGAAGTCAGAAGCCCTCTAGAGATTCTTCAAGGGTGTGTGTATGTTTGTGTAAAAATGACACAAAGTCAGAAGCCCTCCAGAGATTCTGCAAGGTTGTATGTGTGTGTGTGTGTGTGTGTGTAAAAAGGACACATGAAATCAGAAACACTCCATAGTTTCTGCAAAGGTGTGTGTGTGTGTGTGTGTGTAAAAAGGACAAGAAATCAAAAGGACTCTAGAGATTGTGCAAGGTTGTGTGCCTGTGTGTGTGTATAAAAAGGACATGAAGACAGAAGCCCTGCAGGCATTATGCAAGCGTGTGAGTGTGTAAAAGGATAGGAATTTAGAATCGCTGTAGAGTTCCTGCAAGGATGTGTGTGTGTGTGTGTGTGTGTGTAAAAAGGACACGAAGTCTGAATCCCTCTAGAGATTCTGCAAGGGATGTGTGTGTGTGTGTGTTTATAAACGACATTTTAGAAGTCCTCCAAAGATTCTGCACAGGTGTGTGTATGTGTGTCTGTGTGCGTGTGTGTAAAAAGCACACCAAGTCAGAAGCCCTCTAGAGATCCTGCAAGGGTGTGTCTGTGTGTGTGTGTATGTTTGTAAAAAGAACACAAAGTAAGAAACCCTCAAGTGATTTTGCAAGGGAATGAGTTTGAGTGTGTATGTGTATGTGTATAAATTACATGACGTGAGATGAATTCCTGCGATTCTGCAAGGATGCATGTATGTGTGTGTGTGTGTGTGTGTGTGTGTGTGTAAAAAGAACACGAAGTCAGAAGCATTCCAGAGACTCTGCAAGGGTGCGTGCATGTCTGTGTGTGTGTGTGTGTGCGTGCGTAAAAAGAACACGAAGTCCGAAGCCCTATAGAATTTCTGCAAGGGTGTGTGTATCTGTGTGTGTGTGTGTAAAAAGGACAGGAAGTCAGAAGCCCTCTAGGAATTTTCCAAAGGTATGAGTATCAGTGTGAGGTAGGGTGTGTGTGTGAGTGTGTGTGTAAAAAGGACACGAAGTCAGACCCCCAGAGATTATGCAAGTGTGTGCGTGTAACAAGGACATGACGTCAGAAGACCTCAAGAGATTCTGCAAGGGTGTGTGTGTGTGAGTGTGTGTAAAAAGGACACATGAAGTCAGAAACACTCCATAGTTTCTGCAAAGGTGTGTGTGTGTGTGTGTAAAAAGATCCTGAAGTCAGAAGCCATCTAGAGATTCTGCATGATGTGTGTGTGTGTGTGTTTGTAAAAAGGAGACCAAGTATGAAGCTCTCAAGAGATTCTGCAAGGTTTTATGTGTGTGAGTGTGTGCGTGTGTAATAAGGTCACAAATTCAGAAGCCCTCTAGAAATTCTGCAAGGGTGTGTGTGTGTGTGTGTGTTTGTAAAAAGGACACGAAGTCAGAAGCCGACTATTGATTCTGCAAAAGTGTGTGTGTGTGTGTGTGTGTGTGTGTAAAAAGGACATGAAATCAGAAGCCCTCCAGAGGTTCTGTAAGGGTGTGTGTGTGTGTGTGTGTGTAAAAAGGACATGAAGTCAGAAGACCTCTATTGATTCTGCAATGGTGTGTTTGTGTGTGTGTGTGTGTGTGTGTAAAAAGGACATAAAGTCAGAATCACTGTAGAGTTCTGGAAGGGTGTATGTGTGTATGTGTGTATAAAGGACACCAAGTCAGAAGCACTCTAGAGATCCTGCAAGAGTATGTCTTTGTGTGTGTGTGTGTGTGTGTGTGTGTGTGTGTGTGTAAAAAGGACATGTTGTTAGAAGTCCTCCACAGATTCTGCACAGGTGTGTGTATGTGTCTGTGTGCGTGTGTGTAAAAAGGATACCATATCAGAAACCGACTATTGATTCTGCAAAAGTGTGTGTGTGTGTAAAAAGGACATGGAGTCTGAAGCCGTCCAGAGGTTCTGTAAGGGTGTGTGTGTGTGTGTGTGTAAACAGACACAAATTCAGAAACCCTCTAGATATTCTGCAAGGGTGTTTGTGTGTGTGTGTGTGTGTGTGTGTGTGTAAAAAGGACAGCAAGTCAGCCACCATCCAGAGATTCTACCAGGGTGTATGTGTGTTTGGTGTGTGTGTGTTTGTGTAAAAAGACACGAAGTCAGAAGCCCTCTACAGATTCTTCAAGGGTGTGTGTATGTGTGTATGTTTGTGTAAAAAGAACACAAAGTCAGAAGCCCTCCAGAGATTCTGCAAGGTTGTATGTGTGTGTGTGTGTGTGTGTGTGTGTGCGTTTGTGTGTGAGGGTAAAAATTACACGAAGTCAGAAGCCCAATATTGATTATGCAAAGGTCTGTGTGTGTGTGTGTGTTTGTTGTGTTTGAAATAAGTAAACCATATTAGAAGCCCTCCAGAGATTCTACCAGAGTGTGTGTGTGTGTATGTGTGAAAACAACACGAAGTCAGAAAATATCTGGAGATTCTGCAAGGGTGTTTGTGTGTGTGTGTGTCAAAAGTACAGGAAGTCAGAAGCCCTCTAGAGATTCTGCAAGGGTGAGTGTGTTGTGTTAAAAGGACATGAAATCAGAAGCCCTCTAGGTTTTCTGGAAAGGTATGAGTGTGAGAGTGAGGGAGTGTGTGTGTGTGTGTGTGTAAAAAGGACATGAAATCAGAAGACCTCCAGAGATTCTACAAGTGTGTGTGTGTGTGTGTGTGTTTAAAAAGGACACGAAGTCAGAAGGACTGCAGAGATTTGGCAAGAAAATGAATTTGTGTGTGGGTGTGTGTGTGTGTGTGTGTGTGTAAAAAGGACATGATATCAGAATCCTTGTAGAGTTCTGGAAGGGTGTATGTGTGTGTGTGTATAAAGGACACCAAGTCAGAAGCACTCTAGAGATCCTGCAAGAGTATATCTTTGTGTGTGTGTGTGTGTGTGTGTGTGTGTGTAAAAAGGACATGTTGTTAGAAGTCCTCCACAGATTCTGCACAGGTGTGTGTATGTGTGTCTGTCTGCGTGTGTGTAAAAAGGATACCAAGTCAGAAGCCGACTATTGATTCTGGAAAAGTGTGTGCGTGTGTGTGTGTGTGTGTGTGTGTAAAAAGGACATGGAATCTGAAGCCGTCCAGAGGTTCTGTAAGGGTGTGTGTGTATGTGTACAACAGACACAAATTCAGAAACCCTCTAGATATTCTGCAAGGGTTTGTGTGTGTGTGTGTGTGTGTGTGTGTAAAAAGGACAGCAAGTCAGCCACCATCCAGAGATTCTACAAGGGTGTATGTGTGTGTGGTGTGTGTGTGTTTGTGTAAAAAGACACGAAGTCAGAAGCCCTCTAGAGATTCTTCAAGGGTGTGTGTATGTGTGTATGTTTGTGTAAAAATGACACAAAGTCAGAAGCCCTCCAGAGATTCTGCAAGGTTGTATGTGTGTGTTTGTGTGTGAGGGTAAAAATTACACGAAGTCAGAAGCCCAATATTGATTATGCAAAGGTCTGTGTGTGTGTGTTTGTTGTGTTTGAAATAAGTAAACCATATTAGAAGCCCTCCAGAGATTCTGCCAGAGTGTGTGTGTGTGTGTGTATGTGTGAAAACAACACGAAGTCAGAAAATGTCTGGAGATTCTGCAAGGGTGTTTGTGTGTGTCAAAAGTACAGGAAGTCAGAAGCCCTCTAGAGATTCTGCAAGGGTGAGTGTGTTGTGTTAAAAGGACACGAAATCAGAAGCCCTCTAGGTTTTCTGGAAAGGTATGAGTGTGAGAGTGAGGGAGTGTGTGTGTGTGTGTGTGTGTGTAATAAGGACATGAAATCAGAAGTCCTCCAGAGTGAGAGTGAGGGAGTGTGTGTGTGTGTGTGTGTGTAATAAGGACATGAAATCAGAAGTCCTCCAGAGATTCTACAAGTGTATGTGTGTGTGTGTGTTTAAAAAGAACACGAAGTCAGAAGGACTGCAGAGATTTTGCAAGAAAATGAGTTTGGAGTGTGTGTGTGTGTGTGTGTGTGTGTTTAAAAATGACACAAAGTAAGAATCCATCCAGGAATTCTGCAAGGATGTGTGTGAGTGTGTGTGTGTGTGTGTGTGTGTGTGTGTATAAAAAGGTACGGAAGTCAGAAGCCCTCTAGGAATTTTACAAAGGTATGAGTATCAGTTGAGGGAGGGTGTGTGTGTGAGTGTGTGTGTGTAAAAAGCATACGAAGTCAGACCCCCCAGAGATTATGCAAGTGTGTGTTTGTGTAACAAGGACATGACGTCAGAAGCCCTCAAGACATTCTGCAAGGGTGTGTGTGTGTGTGAGAGTGTGTGTAAAAAGGACACATGAAGTCAGAAACACTCCATAGTTTCTGCAAAGGTGTGTGTGTGTGTGTGTGTGTAAAAAGATCCTGAAGTCAGAAGCCATCTAGAGATTCTGCCATGATGTGTGTGTGTGTTTGTAAAAAGAAGACCAAGTATGAAGCTCTCAAGAGATTCTGCAAGGTTTTATGTGTGTGAGTGTGTGCGTGTGTAATAAGGTCACAAATTCAGAAGCCCTCTAGAATTTCTGCAAGGGCGTGTGTGTGTGTGGGTGTTTGTAAAAAGGACACGAAGTCAGAAACCGACTATTGATTCTGCAAAAGTGTGTGTGTGTGTGTGTGTGAAAAAAGGACATGAAATCAGAAGCCCTCCAGAGGTTCTGTAAGGGTGTGTGTGTGTGTGTATAAAAAAGACATGAAGTCAGAAGCCCTCTATTGATTCTGCAATGGTATGTTTGTGTGTGTGTGTGTGTGTGTGTGTGTGTGTGTGTAAAAAGGACATGAAATCAGAATCATTGTAGAGTTCTGGAAGGGTGTATGTGTGTGTGTGTGTGTATAAAGGACACCAAGTCAGAAGCACTCTAGAGATCCTGCAAGAGTATGTCTTTGTGTGTGTGTGTGTGTGTGTAAAAAGGACATGTTGTTAGAAGTCCTCCACAGATTCTGCACAGGTGTGTGTATGTGTCTGTGTGCGTGTGTGTAAAAAAGACACCAAGTCAGAAGCCGACTATTGATTCTGCAAGTGTATGTGTGTGTGTGTGTGTGTGTGTGTAAAAAGGACATGGAGTCTGAAGCTGTCCATAGGTTCTGTAAGGGTGTGTGTGTGTGTGTGTGTGTGTGTGTGTGTGTAAACAGACACAAATTCAGAAACCCTCTAGATATTCTGCAAGGGTGTTTGTGTGTGTGTGTGTGTGTGTGTGTAAAAAGGACAGCAAGTCAGCCACCATCCAGAGATTCTACCAGGGTGTATGTGTGTTTGGTGTGTGTGTGTTTGTGTAAAAAGACACGAAGTCAGAAGCCCTCTACAGATTCTTCAAGGGTGTGTGTATGTGTGTATGTTTGTGTAAAAAGAACACAAAGTCAGAAGCCCTCCAGAGATTCTGCAAGGTTGTATGTGTGTGTGTGTGTGTGTGTGTGTGTGTGCGTTTGTGTGTGAGGGTAAAAATTACACGAAGTCAGAAGCCCAATATTGATTATGCAAAGGTCTGTGTGTGTGTGTGTGTTTGTTGTGTTTGAAATAAGTAAACCATATTAGAAGCCCTCCAGAGATTCTACCAGAGTGTGTGTGTGTGTATGTGTGAAAACAACACGAAGTCAGAAAATGTCTGGAGATTCTGCAAGGGTGTTTGTGTGTGTGTGTGTCAAAAGTACAGAAAGTCAGAAGCCCTCTAGAGATTCTGCAAGGGTGAGTGTGTTGTGTTAAAAGGACATGAAATCAGAAGCCCTCTAGGTTTTCTGGAAAGGTATGAGTGTGAGAGTGAGGGAGTGTGTGTGTGTGTGTGTGTAAAAAGGACATGAAATCAGAAGTCCTCCAGAGATTCTACAAGTGTGTGTGTGTGTGTGTGTGTTTAAAAAGGACACGAAGTCAGAAGGACTGCA
>NW_027457595.1:725000-745000 GCF_050624435.1 Tenrec ecaudatus | reverse complement strand
GAGACCAAGTATGAAGCTCTCAAGAGATTCTGCAAGGTTTTATGTGTGTGAGTGTGTGCGTGTGTAATAAGGTCACAAATTCAGAAGCCCTCTAGAAATTCTGCAAGGGTGTGTGTGTGTGTGTGTGTGTGTTTGTAAAAAGGACACGAAGTCAGAAGACGACTATTGATTCTGCAAAAGTGTGTGTGTGTGTGTGTGTGTGTAAAAAGGACATGAAATCAGAAGCCCTCCAGAGGTTCTGTAAGGGTGTGTGTGTGTGTGTGTGTGTGTAAAAAGGACATGAAGTCAGAAGACCTCTATTGATTCTGTAATGGTGTGTTTGTGTGTAAAAAGGACATAAAGTCAGAATCATTGTAGAGTTCTGGAAGGGTGTATGTGTGTGTGTGTGTGTGTATAAAGGACACCAAGTCAGAAGCACTCTAGAGATCCTGCAAGAGTATGTCTTTGTGTGTGTGTGTGTGTGTGTGTGTGTGTGTGTGTGTGTGTGTGTAAAAAGGACATGTTGTTAGAAGTCCTCCACAGATTCTGCACAGGTGTGTGTATGTGTCTGTGTGCGTGTGTGTAAAAAAGACACCAAGTCAGAAGCCGACTATTGATTCTGCAAGTGTATGTGTGTGTGTGTGTGTAAAAAGGACATGGAGTCTGAAGCTGTCCAGAGGTTCTGTAAGGGTGTGTGTGTGTGTGTGTGTGTGTGTAAACAGACACAAATTCAGAAACCCTCTAGATATTCTGCAAGGGTGTTTGTGTGTGTGTGTGTGTGTGTGTAAAAAGGACAGCAAGTCAGCCACCATCCAGAGATTCTACCAGGGTGTATGTGTGTTTGGTGTGTGTGTGTTTGTGTAAAAAGACACGAAGTCAGAAGCCCTCTAGAGATTCTTCAAGGGTGTGTGTATGTGTGTATGTTTGTGTAAAAAGGACACAAAGTCAGGAGCCCTCCAGAGATTCTGCAAGGTTGTATGTGTGTGTGTATGTGTGTGTGTGCGTTTGTGTGTGAGGGTAAAAATTACACGAAGTCAGAAGCCCAATATGGATTATGCAAAGGTCTGTGTGTGTGTGTGTGTGTTTGTTGTGTTTGAAATAAGTAAACCATATTAGAAGCCCTCCAGAGATTCTACCAGAGTGTGTGTGTGTGTATGTGTGAATACAACACGAAGTCAGAAAATGTCTGGAGATTCTGCAAGGGTGTTTGTGTGTGTGTGTGTCAAAAGTACAGGAAGTCAGAAGCTCTCTAGAGATTCTGCAAGGGTGAGTGTGTTGTGTTAAAAGGACATGAAATCAGAAGCCCTCTAGGTTTTCTGGAAAGGTATCAGTGTGAGAGTGAGGGAGTGTGTGTGTGTGTGTGTAAAAAGGACATGAAATCAGAAGTCCTCCAGAGATTCTACAAGTGTGTGTGTGTGTGTGTGTGTGTTTAAAAAGGACACGAAGTCAGAAGGACTGCAGAGATTTGGCAAAAAAATGAATTTGTGTGTGTGTGTGTGTGTGTGTGTAAAAAGGACATGAAGTCAGAATCCTTGTAGAGTTCTGGAAGGGTGTATGTGTGTGTGTGTATAAAGGACACCAAGTCAGAAGCACTCTAGAGATCCTGCAAGAGTATATCTTTGAGTGTGTGTGTGTGTGTGTGTGTGTGTGTAAAAAGGACATGTTGTTAGAAGTCCTCCACAGATTCTGCACAGGTGTGTGTATGTGTGTCTGTCTGTGTGTGTGTGTAAAAAGGATACCAAGTCAGAAGCCGACTATTGATTCTGCAAAAGTGTGTGTGTGTGTGTGTAAAAAGGACATGGAATCTGAAGCCGTCCAGAGGTTCTGTAAGGGTGTGTGTGTGTGTGTGTGTGTGTGTGTACAACAGACACAAATTCAGAAACCCTCTAGATATTCTGCAAGGGTTTGTGTGTGTGTGTGTGTGTGTGTAAAAAGGACAGCAAGTCAGCCACCATCCAGAGATTCTACAAGGGTGTATGTGTGTGTGGTGTGTGTGTGTTTGTGTAAAAAGACACGAAGTCAGAAGCCCTCTAGAGATTCTTCAAGGGTGTGTGTATGTGTGTATGTTTGTGTAAAAATGACACAAAGTCAGAAGCCCTCCAGAGATTCTGCAAGGTTGTATGTGTGTGTGTGTGTGTGTGTGTGTAAAAAGGACACATGAAATCAGAAACACTCCATAGTTTCTGCAAAGGTGTGTGTGTGTGTGTGTGTGTGTAAAAAGGACCAGAAATCAAAAGGACTCTAGAGATTGTGCAAGGTTGTGTGTCTGTGTGTGTGTATAAAAAGGACATGAAGACAGAAGCCCTGCAGGCATTATGCAAGCGTGTGAGTGTGTGTGTGCGTGTGTAAAAGGATAGGAATTTAGAATCGCTGTAGAGTTCCTGCAAGGATGTGTGTGTGTGTGTGTGTGTGTGTAAAAAGGACACGAAGTCTGAATCCCTCTAGAGTTTCTGCAAGGGATGTGTGTGTGTGTGTGTGTTTATAAACGACATTTTAGAAGTCCTCCAAAGATTCTGAACAGGTGTGTGTATGTGTGTCTGTGTGCGTGTGTGTAAAAAGGACACCAAGTCAGAAGCCCTCTAGAGATCCTGCAAGGGTGTGTCTGTGTGTGTGTGTATGTTTGTAAAAAGAACACAAAGTAAGAAACCCTCAAGTGATTTTGCAAGGGAATGAGTTTGAGTGTGTATGTGTATGTGTATAAATTACATGACGTTAGATGAATTCCTGCGATTCTGCAAGGATGCATGTATGTGTGTGTGTGTGTGTGTGTGTGTAAAAAGAACACGAAGTCAGAAGCATTCCAGAGACTCTGCAAGGGTGCATGCATGTCTGTGTGTGTGTGTGTGTGTGTGCGTGCGTAAAAAGAACACGAAGTCCGAAGCCCTCTAGAATTTCTGCAAGGGTGTGTGTATCTGTGTGTGTGTGTGTGTGTGTTTAAAAAGGACACAAAGTAAGAAGCCATCCAGGAATTCTGCAAGGATATGTGTGTGTGTGTGTGTGTGTGTGTGTGTAAAAAGGACAGGAAGTCAGAAGCCCTCTAGGAATTTTCCAAAGGTATGAGTATCAGTGTGAGGAAGGGTGTGTGTGTGAGTGTGTGTGTAAAAAGGACACGAAGTCAGACCCCCAGAGATTATGCAAGTGTGTGCGTGTAACAAGGACATGACGTCAGAAGACCTCAAGAGATTCTGCAAGGGTGTGTGTGTGTGTGAGTGTGTGTAAAAAGGACACATGAAGTCAGAAACACTCCATAGTTTCTGCAAAGGTGTGTGTGTGTGTGTGTAAAAAGATCCTGAAGTCAGAAGCCATCTAGAGATTCTGCATGATGTGTGTGTGTGTGTGTTTGTAAAAAGGAGACCAAGTATGAAGCTCTCAAGAGATTCTGCAAGGTTTTATGTGTGTGAGTGTGTGCGTGTGTAATAAGGTCACAAATTCAGAAGCCCTCTAGAAATTCTGCAAGGGTGTGTGTGTGTGTGTGTGTGTGTTTGTAAAAAGGACACGAAGTCAGAAGACGACTATTGATTCTGCAAAAGTGTGTGTGTGTGTGTGTGTGTGTGTGTGTAAAAAGGACATGAAATCAGAAGCCCTCCAGAGGTTCTGTAAGGGTGTGTGTGTGTGTGTGTGTGTGTAAAAAGGACATGAAGTCAGAAGACCTCTATTGATTCTGCAATGGTGTGTTTGTGTGTGTGTGTGTGTGTGTGTGTGTAAAAAGGACATAAAGTCAGAATCACTGTAGAGTTCTGGAAGGGTGTATGTGTGTATGTGTGTATAAAGGACACCAAGTCAGAAGCACTCTAGAGATCCTGCAAGAGTATGTCTTTGTGTGTGTGTGTGTGTGTGTGTGTGTGTAAAAAGGACATGTTGTTAGAAGTCCTCCACAGATTCTGCACAGGTGTGTGTATGTGTCTGTGTGCGTGTGTGTAAAAAGGATACCATATCAGAAACCGACTATTGATTCTGCAAAAGTGTGTGTGTGTGTAAAAAGGACATGGAGTCTGAAGCTGTCCAGAGGTTCTGTAAGGGTGTGTGTGTGTGTGTGTGTGTAAACAGACACAAATTCAGAAACCCTCTAGATATTCTGCAAGGGTGTTTGTGTGTGTGTGTGTGTGTGTGTGTGTGTGTGTAAAAAGGACAGCAAGTCAGCCACCATCCAGAGATTCTACCAGGGTGTATGTGTGTTTGGTGTGTGTGTGTTTGTGTAAAAAGACACGAAGTCAGAAGCCCTCTACAGATTCTTCAAGGGTGTGTGTATGTGTGTATGTTTGTGTAAAAAGAACACAAAGTCAGAAGCCCTCCAGAGATTCTGCAAGGTTGTATGTGTGTGTGTGTGTGTGTGTGTGTGTGTGCGTTTGTGTGTGAGGGTAAAAATTACACGAAGTCAGAAGCCCAATATTGATTATGCAAAGGTCTGTGTGTGTGTGTGTGTTTGTTGTGTTTGAAATAAGTAAACCATATTAGAAGCCCTCCAGAGATTCTACCAGAGTGTGTGTGTGTGTATGTGTGAAAACAACACGAAGTCAGAAAATGTCTGGAGATTCTGCAAGGGTGTTTGTGTGTGTGTGTGTCAAAAGTACAGGAAGTCAGAAGCCCTCTAGAGATTCTGCAAGGGTGAGTGTGTTGTGTTAAAAGGACATGAAATCAGAAGCCCTCTAGGTTTTCTGGAAAGGTATGAGTGTGAGAGTGAGGGAGTGTGTGTGTGTGTGTGTGTGTAAAAAGGACATGAAATCAGAAGTCCTCCAGAGATTCTACAAGTGTGTGTGTGTGTGTGTGTGTGTTTAAAAAGGACACGAAGTCAGAAGGACTGCAGAGATTTGGCAAGAAAATTAATGTGTGTGTGTGTGTGTGTGTGTGTGTAAAAAGGACATGAAGTCAGAATCCTTGTAGAGTTCTGGAAGGGTGTATGTGTGTGTGTGTATAAAGGACACCAAGTCAGAAGCACTCTAGAGATCCTGCAAGAGTATATCTTTGTGTGTGTGTGTGTGTGTGTGTGTGTGTGTGTAAAAAGGACATGTTGTTAGAAGTCCTCCACAGATTCTGCACAGGTGTGTGTATGTGTGTCTGTCTGCGTGTGTGTAAAAAGGATACCAAGTCAGAAGCCGACTATTGATTCTGCAAAAGTGTGTGTGTGTGTGTGTGTGTGTGTGTGTGTAAAAAGGACATGGAGTCTGAAGCCGTCCAGAGGTTCTGTAAGTGTGTGTGTGTGTAAACAGACACAAATTCAGAAACCCTCTAGATATTCTTCAAGTGTTTGTGTGTGTGTGTGTGTGTGTGTGTGTGTAAAAAGGACAGCAAATCAGCCACCATCCAGAGATTCTACCAGGGTGTATTTGTGTGTGGTGTGTGTGTGTTTGTGTAAAAAGACACGAAGTCAGAAGCCCTCTAGAGATTCTTCAAGGGTGTGTGTATGTGTGTATGTTTGTGTAAAAAGGACACAAAGTCAGAAGCCCTCCAGAGATTCTGCAAGGTTGTATGTGTGTGTGTGTGTGAGGGTAAAAATTACACGAAGTCAGAAGCCCAATATTGATTATGCAAAGGTCTGTGTGTGTGTGTTTGTTGTGTTTGAAATAAGTAAACCATATTAGAAGCCCTCCAGAGATTCTGCCAGAGTGTGTGTGTGTGTGTGTATGTGTGAAAACAACACGAAGTCAGAAAATGTCTGGAGATTCTGCAAGGGTGTCTGTGTGTGTCAAAAGTACAGGAAGTCAGAAGCCCTCTAGAGATTCTGCAAGGGTGAGTGTGTTGTGTTAAAAGGACACGAAATCAGAAGCCCTCTAGGTTTTCTGGAAAGGTATGAGTGTGAGAGTGAGGGAGTGTGTGTGTGTGTGTGTGTGTGTGTAATAAGGACATGAAATCAGAAGTCCTCCAGAGTGAGAGTGAGGGAGTGTGTGTGTGTGTGTGTGTGTGTGTAATAAGGACATGAAATCAGAAGTCCTCCAGAGATTCTACAAGTGTATGTGTGTGTGTGTGTGTGTGTGTTTAAAAAGGACACGAAGTCAGAAGGACTGCAGAGATTTTGCAAGAAAATGAGTTTGGAGTGTGTGTGTGTGTGTGTGTGTGTTTAAAAATGACACAAAGTAAGAATCCATCCAGGAATTCTGCAAGGATGTGTGTGAGTGTGTGTGTGTGTGTGTGTATAAAAAGGTAAGGAAGTCAGAAGCCCTCTAGGAATTTTACAAAGGTATGAGTATCAGTGTGAGGGAGGGTGTGTGTGTGAGTGTGTGTGTGTAAAAAGGATACGAAGTCAGACCCCCCAGAGATTATGCAAGTGTGTGTTTGTGTAACAAGGACATGACGTCAGAAGCCCTCAAGAGATTCTGCAAGGGTGTGTGTGTGTGTGTGAGAGTGTGTGTAAAAAGGACACATGAAGTCAGAAACACTCCATAGTTTCTGCAAAGGTGTGTGTGTTTGTGTGTGTGTGTGTGTGTAAAAAGATCCTGAAGTCAGAAGCCATCTAGAGATTCTGCCATGGTGTGTGTGTGTGTTTGTAAAAAGGAGACCAAGTATGAAGCTCTCAAGAGATTCTGCAAGGTTTTATGTGTGTGAGTGTGTGCGTGTGTAATAAGGTCACAAATTCAGAAGCCCTCTAGAATTTCTGCAAGGGCGTGTGTGTGTGTGGGTGTTTGTAAAAAGGACACAAAGTCAGAAACCGACTATTGATTCTGCAAAAGTGTGTGTGTGTGTGTGTGTGTGTGTGAAAAAAGGACATGAAATCAGAAGCCCTCCAGAGGTTCTGTAAGGGTGTGTGTGTGTGTGTATAAAAAAGACATGAAGTCAGAAGCCCTCTATTGATTCTGCAATGGTGTGTTTGTGTGTGTGTGTGTGTGTGTGTGTGTGTGTAAAAAGGACATGAAATCAGAATCATTGTAGAGTTCTGGAAGGGTGTATGTGTGTGTGTGTATAAAGGACACCAAGTCAGAAGCACTCTAGAGATCCTGCAAGAGTATGTCTTTGTGTGTGTGTGTGTGTGTGTGTGTGTGTGTGTGTGTGTGTGTGTGTAAAAAGGACATGTTGTTAGAAGTCCTCCACAGATTCTGCACAGGTGTGTGTATGTGTCTGTGTGCGTGTGTGTAAAAAAGACACCAAGTCAGAAGCCGACTATTGATTCTGCAAGTGTATGTGTGTGTGTGTGTGTGTGTGTGTGTGTGTAAAAAGGACATGGAGTCTGAAGCTGTCCAGAGGTTCTGTAAGGGTGTGTGTGTGTGTGTGTGTGTGTAAACAGACACAAATTCAGAAACCCTCTAGATATTCTGCAAGGGTGTTTGTGTGTGTGTGTGTGTGTGTGTAAAAAGGACAGCAAGTCAGCCACCATCCAGAGATTCTACCAGGGTGTATGTGTGTTTGGTGTGTGTGTGTTTGTGTAAAAAGACACGAAGTCAGAAGCCCTCTAGAGATTCTTCAAGGGTGTGTGTATGTGTGTATGTTTGTGTAAAAAGGACACAAAGTCAGGAGCCCTCCAGAGATTCTGCAAGGTTGTATGTGTGTGTGTATGTGTGTGTGTGCGTTTGTGTGTGAGGGTAAAAATTACACGAAGTCAGAAGCCCAATATGGATTATGCAAAGGTCTGTGTGTGTGTGTGTGTGTTTGTTGTGTTTGAAATAAGTAAACCATATTAGAAGCCCTCCAGAGATTCTACCAGAGTGTGTGTGTGTGTATGTGTGAAAACAACACGAAGTCAGAAAATGTCTGGAGATTCTGCAAGGGTGTTTGTGTGTGTGTGTGTCAAAAGTACAGGAAGTCAGAAGCTCTCTAGAGATTCTGCAAGGGTGAGTGTGTTGTGTTAAAAGGACATGAAATCAGAAGCCCTCTAGGTTTTCTGGAAAGGTATCAGTGTGAGATGAGGGAGTGTGTGTGTGTGTGTGTAAAAAGGACATGAAATCAGAAGTCCTCCAGAGATTCTACAAGTGTGTGTGTGTGTGTGTGTGTGTGTTTAAAAAGGACACGAAGTCAGAAGGACTGCAGAGATTTGGCAAGAAAATGAATTTGTGTGTGTGTGTGTGTGTGTGTGTAAAAAGGACATGAAGTCAGAATCCTTGTAGAGTTCTGGAAGGGTGTATGTGTGTGTGTGTATAAAGGACACCAAGTCAGAAGCACTCTAGAGATCCTGCAAGAGTATATCTTTGAGTGTGTGTGTGTGTGTGTGTGTGTGTGTAAAAAGGACATGTTGTTAGAAGTCCTCCACAGATTCTGCACAGGTGTGTGTATGTGTGTCTGTCTGTGTGTGTGTGTAAAAAGGATACCAAGTCAGAAGCCGACTATTGATTCTGCAAAAGTGTGTGTGTGTGTGTGTGTGTGTGTGTGTGTGTGTGTGTAAAAAGGACATGGAATCTGAAGCCGTCCAGAGGTTCTGTAAGGGTGTGTGTGTGTGTGTGTGTGTGTGTGTACAACAGACACAAATTCAGAAACCCTCTAGATATTCTGCAAGGGTTTGTGTGTGTGTGTGTGTGTGTGTAAAAAGGACAGCAAGTCAGCCACCATCCAGAGATTCTACAAGGGTGTATGTGTGTGTGGTGTGTGTGTGTTTGTGTAAAAAGACACGAAGTCAGAAGCCCTCTAGAGATTCTTCAAGGGTGTGTGTATGTGTGTATGTTTGTGTAAAAATGACACAAAGTCAGAAGCCCTCCAGAGATTCTGCAAGGTTGTATGTGTGTGTGTGTGTGTGTGTGTAAAAAGGACACATGAAATCAGAAACACTCCATAGTTTCTGCAAAGGTGTGTGTGTGTGTGTGTGTGTGTAAAAAGGACCAGAAATCAAAAGGACTCTAGAGATTGTGCAAGGTTGTGTGTCTGTGTGTGTGTATAAAAAGGACATGAAGACAGAAGCCCTGCAGGCATTATGCAAGCGTGTGAGTGTGTGTGTGCGTGTGTAAAAGGATAGGAATTTAGAATCGCTGTAGAGTTCCTGCAAGGATGTGTGTGTGTGTGTGTGTGTGTGTGTGTAAAAAGGACACGAAGTCTGAATCCCTCTAGAGTTTCTGCAAGGGATGTGTGTGTGTGTGTGTGTTTATAAACGACATTTTAGAAGTCCTCCAAAGATTCTGAACAGGTGTGTGTATGTGTGTCTGTGTGCGTGTGTGTAAAAAGGACACCAAGTCAGAAGCCCTCTAGAGATCCTGCAAGGGTGTGTCTGTGTGTGTGTGTATGTTTGTAAAAAGAACACAAAGTAAGAAACCCTCAAGTGATTTTGCAAGGGAATGAGTTTGAGTGTGTATGTGTATGTGTATAAATTACATGACGTTAGATGAATTCCTGCGATTCTGCAAGGATGCATGTATGTGTGTGTGTGTGTGTGTGTGTGTAAAAAGAACACGAAGTCAGAAGCATTCCAGAGACTCTGCAAGGTGCATGCATGTCTGTGTGTGTGTGTGTGTGTGTGCGTGCGTAAAAAGAACACGAAGTCCGAAGCCCTCTAGAATTTCTGCAAGGGTGTGTGTATCTGTGTGTGTGTGTGTGTGTGTTTAAAAAGGACACAAAGTAAGAAGCCATCCAGGAATTCTGCAAGGATATGTGTGTGTGTGTGTGTGTGTGTGTGTAAAAAGGACAGGAAGTCAGAAGCCCTCTAGGAATTTTCCAAAGGTATGAGTATCAGTGTGAGGAAGGGTGTGTGTGTGAGTGTGTGTGTAAAAAGGACACGAAGTCAGACCCCCAGAGATTATGCAAGTGTGTGCGTGTAACAAGGACATGACGTCAGAAGACCTCAAGAGATTCTGCAAGGGTGTGTGTGTGTGTGAGTGTGTGTAAAAAGGACACATGAAGTCAGAAACACTCCATAGTTTCTGCAAAGGTGTGTGTGTGTGTGTGTGTAAAAAGATCCTGAAGTCAGAAGCCATCTAGAGATTCTGCATGATGTGTGTGTGTGTGTGTTTGTAAAAAGGAGACCAAGTATGAAGCTCTCAAGAGATTCTGCAAGGTTTTATGTGTGTGAGTGTGTGCGTGTGTAATAAGGTCACAAATTCAGAAGCCCTCTAGAAATTCTGCAAGGGTGTGTGTGTGTGTGTTTGTAAAAAGGACACGAAGTCAGAAGACGACTATTGATTCTGCAAAAGTGTGTGTGTGTGTGTGTGTGTGTAAAAAGGACATGAAATCAGAAGCCCTCCAGAGGTTCTGTAAGGGTGTGTGTGTGTGTGTGTGTGTGTAAAAAGGACATGAAGTCAGAAGACCTCTATTGATTCTGCAATGGTGTGTTTGTGTGTGTGTGTGTGTAAAAAGGACATGAAATCAGAATCATTGTAGAGTTCTGGAAGGGTATATGTGTGTGTGTGTATAAAGGACACCAAGTCAGAAGCACTCTAGAGATCCTGCAAGAGTATGTCTTTGTGTGTGTGTGTGTGTGTGTGTGTGTGTGTGTGTGTGTAAAAAGGACATGTTGTTAGAAGTCCTCCACAGATTCTGCACAGGTGTGTGTATGTGTCTGTGTGCGTGTGTGTAAAAAAGACACCAAGTCAGAAGCCGACTATTGATTCTGCAATTGTGTGTGTGTGTGTGTGTGTGTGTGTGTGTGTGTGTAAAAAGGACATGGAGTCTGAAGCTGTCCAGAGGTTCTGTAAGGGTGTGTGTGTGTGTGTGTGTGTGTAAACAGACACAAATTCAGAAACCCTCTAGATATTCTGCAAGGGTGTTTGTGTGTGTGTGTGTGTGTGTAAAAAGGACAGCAAGTCAGCCACCATCCAGAGATTCTACCAGGGTGTATGTGTGTTTGGTGTGTGTGTGTTTGTGTAAAAAGACACGAAGTCAGAAGCCCTCTAGAGATTCTTCAAGGGTGTGTGTATGTGTGTATGTTTGTGTAAAAAGGACACAAAGTCAGGAGCCCTCCAGAGATTCTGCAAGGTTGTATGTGTGTGTGTATGTGTGTGTGTGCGTTTGTGTGTGAGGGTAAAAATTACACGAAGTCAGAAGCCCAATATGGATTATGCAAAGGTCTGTGTGTGTGTGTGTGTGTTTGTTGTGTTTGAAATAAGTAAACCATATTAGAAGCCCTCCAGAGATTCTACCAGAGTGTGTGTGTGTGTATGTGTGAATACAACACGAAGTCAGAAAATGTCTGGAGATTCTGCAAGGGTGTTTGTGTGTGTGTGTGTCAAAAGTACAGGAAGTCAGAAGCTCTCTAGAGATTCTGCAAGGGTGAGTGTGTTGTGTTAAAAGGACATGAAATCAGAAGCCCTCTAGGTTTTCTGGAAAGGTATGAGTGTGAGAGTGAGGGAGTGTGTGTGTGTGTGTGTAAAAAGGACATGAAATCAGAAGTCCTCCAGAGATTCTACAAGTGTGTGTGTGTGTGTGTGTGTGTGTTTAAAAAGGACACGAAGTCAGAAGGACTGCAGAGATTTGGCAAGAAAATGAATTTGTGTGTGTGTGTGTGTGTGTGTGTGTAAAAAGGACATGAAGTCAGAATCCTTGTAGAGTTCTGGAAGGGTGTATGTGTGTGTGTGTATAAAGGACACCAAGTCAGAAGCACTCTAGAGATCCTGCAAGAGTATATCTTTGAGTGTGTGTGTGTGTGTGTGTGTGTAAAAAGGACATGTTGTTAGAAGTCCTCCACAGATTCTGCACAGGTGTGTGTATGTGTGTCTGTCTGTGTGTGTGTGTAAAAAGGATACCAAGTCAGAAGCCGACTATTGATTCTGCAAAAGTGTGTGTGTGTGTGTGTGTGTGTGTGTGTAAAAAGGACATGGAATCTGAAGCCGTCCAGAGGTTCTGTAAGGGTGTGTGTGTGTGTGTGTGTGTACAACAGACACAAATTCAGAAACCCTCTAGATATTCTGCAAGGGTTTGTGTGTGTGTGTGTGTGTGTGTGTAAAAAGGACAGCAAGTCAGCCACCATCCAGAGATTCTACAAGGGTGTATGTGTGTGTGGTGTGTGTGTGTTTGTGTAAAAAGACACGAAGTCAGAAGCCCTCTAGAGATTCTTCAAGGGTGTGTGTATGTGTGTATGTTTGTGTAAAAATGACACAAAGTCAGAAGCCCTCCAGAGATTCTGCAAGGTTGTATGTGTGTGTGTGTGTGTGTGTGTAAAAAGGACACATGAAATCAGAAACACTCCATAGTTTCTGCAAAGGTGTGTGTGTGTGTGTGTGTGTGTAAAAAGGACCAGAAATCAAAAGGACTCTAGAGATTGTGCAAGGTTGTGTGTCTGTGTGTGTGTATAAAAAGGACATGAAGACAGAAGCCCTGCAGGCATTATGCAAGCGTGTGAGTGTGTGTGTGCGTGTGTAAAAGGATAGGAATTTAGAATCGCTGTAGAGTTCCTGCAAGGATGTGTGTGTGTGTGTGTGTGTGTGTAAAAAGGACACGAAGTCTGAATCCCTCTAGAGTTTCTGCAAGGGATGTGTGTGTGTGTGTGTGTTTATAAACGACATTTTAGAAGTCCTCCAAAGATTCTGAACAGGTGTGTGTATGTGTGTCTGTGTGCGTGTGTGTAAAAAGGACACCAAGTCAGAAGCCCTCTAGAGATCCTGCAAGGGTGTGTCTGTGTGTGTGTGTATGTTTGTAAAAAGAACACAAAGTAAGAAACCCTCAAGTGATTTTGCAAGGGAATGAGTTTGAGTGTGTATGTGTATGTGTATAAATTACATGACGTTAGATGAATTCCTGCGATTCTGCAAGGATGCATGTATGTGTGTGTGTGTGTGTGTGTGTGTAAAAAGAACACGAAGTCAGAAGCATTCCAGAGACTCTGCAAGGTGCATGCATGTCTGTGTGTGTGTGTGTGTGTGTGCGTGCGTAAAAAGAACACGAAGTCCGAAGCCCTCTAGAATTTCTGCAAGGGTGTGTGTATCTGTGTGTGTGTGTGTGTGTGTTTAAAAAGGACACAAAGTAAGAAGCCATCCAGGAATTCTGCAAGGATATGTGTGTGTGTGTGTGTGTGTGTAAAAAGGACAGGAAGTCAGAAGCCCTCTAGGAATTTTCCAAAGGTATGAGTATCAGTGTGAGGAAGGGTGTGTGTGTGAGTGTGTGTGTAAAAAGGACACGAAGTCAGACCCCCAGAGATTATGCAAGTGTGTGCGTGTAACAAGGACATGACGTCAGAAGACCTCAAGAGATTCTGCAAGGGTGTGTGTGTGTGTGAGTGTGTGTAAAAAGGACACATGAAGTCAGAAACACTCCATAGTTTCTGCAAAGGTGTGTGTGTGTGTGTGTGTAAAAAGATCCTGAAGTCAGAAGCCATCTAGAGATTCTGCATGATGTGTGTGTGTGTGTGTTTGTAAAAAGGAGACCAAGTATGAAGCTCTCAAGAGATTCTGCAAGGTTTTATGTGTGTGAGTGTGTGCGTGTGTAATAAGGTCACAAATTCAGAAGCCCTCTAGAAATTCTGCAAGGGTGTGTGTGTGTGTGTTTGTAAAAAGGACACGAAGTCAGAAGACGACTATTGATTCTGCAAAAGTGTGTGTGTGTGTGTGTGTGTGTAAAAAGGACATGAAATCAGAAGCCCTCCAGAGGTTCTGTAAGGGTGTGTGTGTGTGTGTGTGTGTGTAAAAAGGACATGAAGTCAGAAGACCTCTATTGATTCTGCAATGGTGTGTTTGTGTGTGTGTGTGTGTAAAAAGGACATAAAGTCAGAATCATTGTAGAGTTCTGGAAGGGTGTATGTGTGTGTGTGTGTGTGTATAAAGGACACCAAGTCAGAAGCACTCTAGAGATCCTGCAAGAGTATATCTTTGAGTGTGTGTGTGTGTGTGTGTGTGTAAAAAGGACATGTTGTTAGAAGTCCTCCACAGATTCTGCACAGGTGTGTGTATGTGTGTCTGTCTGTGTGTGTGTGTAAAAAGGATACCAAGTCAGAAGCCGACTATTGATTCTGCAAAAGTGTGTGTGTGTGTGTGTGTGTGTGTGTGTGTAAAAAGGACATGGAATCTGAAGCCGTCCAGAGGTTCTGTAAGGGTGTGTGTGTGTGTGTGTGTGTACAACAGACACAAATTCAGAAACCCTCTAGATATTCTGCAAGGGTTTGTGTGTGTGTGTGTGTGTGTGTGTAAAAAGGACAGCAAGTCAGCCACCATCCAGAGATTCTACAAGGGTGTATGTGTGTGTGGTGTGTGTGTGTTTGTGTAAAAAGACACGAAGTCAGAAGCCCTCTAGAGATTCTTCAAGGGTGTGTGTATGTGTGTATGTTTGTGTAAAAATGACACAAAGTCAGAAGCCCTCCAGAGATTCTGCAAGGTTGTATGTGTGTGTGTGTGTGTGTGTGTAAAAAGGACACATGAAATCAGAAACACTCCATAGTTTCTGCAAAGGTGTGTGTGTGTGTGTGTGTGTGTAAAAAGGACCAGAAATCAAAAGGACTCTAGAGATTGTGCAAGGTTGTGTGTCTGTGTGTGTGTATAAAAAGGACATGAAGACAGAAGCCCTGCAGGCATTATGCAAGCGTGTGAGTGTGTGTGTGCGTGTGTAAAAGGATAGGAATTTAGAATCGCTGTAGAGTTCCTGCAAGGATGTGTGTGTGTGTGTGTGTGTGTGTGTAAAAAGGACACGAAGTCTGAATCCCTCTAGAGTTTCTGCAAGGGATGTGTGTGTGTGTGTGTGTTTATAAACGACATTTTAGAAGTCCTCCAAAGATTCTGAACAGGTGTGTGTATGTGTGTCTGTGTGCGTGTGTGTAAAAAGGACACCAAGTCAGAAGCCCTCTAGAGATCCTGCAAGGGTGTGTCTGTGTGTGTGTGTATGTTTGTAAAAAGAACACAAAGTAAGAAACCCTCAAGTGATTTTGCAAGGGAATGAGTTTGAGTGTGTATGTGTATGTGTATAAATTACATGACGTTAGATGAATTCCTGCGATTCTGCAAGGATGCATGTATGTGTGTGTGTGTGTGTGTGTGTGTAAAAAGAACACGAAGTCAGAAGCATTCCAGAGACTCTGCAAGGTGCATGCATGTCTGTGTGTGTGTGTGTGTGTGTGTGCGTGCGTAAAAAGAACACGAAGTCCGAAGCCCTCTAGAATTTCTGCAAGGGTGTGTGTATCTGTGTGTGTGTGTGTGTGTGTTTAAAAAGGACACAAAGTAAGAAGCCATCCAGGAATTCTGCAAGGATATGTGTGTGTGTGTGTGTGTGTGTAAAAAGGACAGGAAGTCAGAAGCCCTCTAGGAATTTTCCAAAGGTATGAGTATCAGTGTGAGGAAGGGTGTGTGTGTGAGTGTGTGTGTAAAAAGGACACGAAGTCAGACCCCCAGAGATTATGCAAGTGTGTGCGTGTAACAAGGACATGACGTCAGAAGACCTCAAGAGATTCTGCAAGGGTGTGTGTGTGTGTGAGTGTGTGTAAAAAGGACACATGAAGTCAGAAACACTCCATAGTTTCTGCAAAGGTGTGTGTGTGTGTGTGTGTAAAAAGATCCTGAAGTCAGAAGCCATCTAGAGATTCTGCATGATGTGTGTGTGTGTGTGTTTGTAAAAAGGAGACCAAGTATGAAGCTCTCAAGAGATTCTGCAAGGTTTTATGTGTGTGAGTGTGTGCGTGTGTAATAAGGTCACAAATTCAGAAGCCCTCTAGAAATTCTGCAAGGGTGTGTGTGTGTGTGTTTGTAAAAAGGACACGAAGTCAGAAGACGACTATTGATTCTGCAAAAGTGTGTGTGTGTGTGTGTGTGTGTAAAAAGGACATGAAATCAGAAGCCCTCCAGAGGTTCTGTAAGGGTGTGTGTGTGTGTGTGTGTGTGTAAAAAGGACATGAAGTCAGAAGACCTCTATTGATTCTGCAATGGTGTGTTTGTGTGTGTGTGTGTGTAAAAAGGACATAAAGTCAGAATCATTGTAGAGTTCTGGAAGGGTGTATGTGTGTGTGTGTGTGTGTATAAAGGACACCAAGTCAGAAGCACTCTAGAGATCCTGCAAGAGTATGTCTTTGTGTGTGTGTGTGTGTGTGTGTGTGTGTGTGTAAAAAGGACATGTTGTTAGAAGTCCTCCACAGATTCTGCACAGGTGTGTGTATGTGTCTGTGTGCGTTTGTGTAAAAAGGATACCATATCAGAAACCGACTATTAATTCTGCAAAAGTGTGTGTGTGTGTAAAAAGGACATGGAGTCTGAAGCCATCCAGAGGTTCTGTAAGTGTGTGTGTGTGTGTGTGTGTGTGTAAACAGACACAAATTCAGAAACCCTCTAGATATTCTTCAAGTGTTTGTGTGTGTGTGTGTGTGTAAAAAGGACAGCAAGTCAGCCACCATCCAGAGATTCTACCAGGGTGTATGTGTGTTTGGTGTGTGTGTGTTTGTGTAAAAAGACACGAAGTCAGAAGCCCACTAGAGATTCTTCAAGGGTGTGTGTATGTGTGTATGTTTGTGTAAAAAGGACACAAAGTCAGAAGCCCTCCAGAGATTCTGCAAGGTTGTATGTGTGTGTGCGTGTTTGTGTGTGAGGGTAAAAATTACACGAAGTCAGAAGCCCAATATTGATTATGCAAAGGTCTGTGTGTGTGTGTGTGTTTGTTGTGTTTGAAATAAGTAAACCATATTAGAAGCCCTCCAGAGATTCTGCCAGAGTGTGTGTGTGTGTATGTGTGAAAACAACACGAAGTCAGAAAATGTCTGGAGATTCTACAAGGGTGTTTGTGTGTGTGTGTGTGTGTGTGTCAAAAGTACAGGAAGTCAGAAGCCCTCTAGAGATTCTGCAAGGGTGAGTATGTTGTGTTAAAAGGACATGAAATCAGAAGCCCTCTAGGTTTTCTGGAAAGGTATGAGTGTGAGAGTGAGGGAGTGTGTGTGTGTGTGTGTGTGTGTGTGTAATAAGGACATGAAATCAGAAGTCCTCCAGAGTGAGAGTGAGGGAGTGTGTGTGCAATAAGGACATGAAATCAGAAGTCCTCCAGAGATTCTACAAGTGTATGTGTGTGTGTGTGTGTGTTTAAAAAGGACACGAAGTCAGAAGGACTGCAGAGATTTGGCAAGAAAATGAGTTTGTGTGTGTGTGTGTGTGTGTGTGTGTGTGTGTGTAAAAAGGACATGAAGTCAGAATCCTTGTAGAGTTCTGGAAGGGTGTATGTGTGTGTGTGTGTGTATAAAGGACACCAAGTCAGAAGCACTCTAGAGATCCTGCAAGAGTATGTCTTTGTGTGTGTGTGTGTGTGTGTAAAAAGGACATGTTGTTAGAAGTCCTCCACAGATTCTGCACAGGTGTGTGTATGTGTCTGTGTGCGTGTGTGTAAAAAAGACACCAAGTCATAAGCCGACTATTGATTCTGCAAAAGTGTATGTGTGTGTGTGTGTGTGTGTGTGTGTGTGTGTGTAAAAAGGACATGGAGTCTGAAGCCGTCCAGAGGTTCTGTAAGTGTGTGTGTGTGTGTGTGTGTGTGTGAGTAAACAGACACAAATTCAAAAACCCTCTAGATATTCTTCAAGTGTTTGTGTGTGTGTGTGTGTAAAAAGGACAGCAAGTCAGCCACCATCCAGAGATTCTACCAAAGTGTATGTGTGTGTGGTGTGTGTGTGTGTTTGTGTAAAAAGACACGAAGTCAGAAGCCCTCTAGAGATTCTTCAAGGGTGTGTGTATGTGTGTATGTTTGTGTAAAAAGGACACAAAATCAGAAGCCCTCCAGAGATTCTGCAAGGTTGTATGTGTGTGTGTGTGTGTGTGTAAAAAGTACACATGAAGTCAGAAACACTCCATAGTTTCTGCAAAGGTGTGTGTGTGTGTGTGTGTGTGTGTGTGTGTGTAAAGAAAAAAGTCAGAAACCCTCTAGAGATTCTGGAATGATGTGTTTGTGTGAGTGTGTGTGTGTGTGTATAAAGGACAAGAAATCAAAAGAACTCTAGAGATTGTGCAAGGTTGTGTGTCTGTGTGTGTGTATAAAAAGGACATGAAGACAGAAGCCCTGCAGGCATTATGCAAGCGTGTGAGTGTGTGTGTTCGTGTGTAAAAGGATAGGAATTTAGAATCGCTGTAGAGTTCCTGCAAGGATGTGTGTGTGTGTGTGTGTGTGTAAAAAGGACACGAAGTCTGAATCCCTCTAGAGATTCTGCAAGGGATGTGTGTGTGTGTGTGTGTTTATAAACGACATTTTAGAAGTCCTCCAAAGATTCTGCACAGGTGTGTGTATGTGTGTCTGTGTGCGTGTGTGTAAAAAGGACACCAAGTCAGAAGCCCTCTAGAGATCCTGCAAGGGTGTGTCTGTGTGTGTTTTAAGTATGTTTGTAAAAAGAACACGAAGTAAGAAACCCTCAAGTGATTTTGCAAGGGAATAAGTTTGAGTGTATGTGTATAAATTACATGACGTGAGATGAATTCCTGCGATTCTGCAAGGATGCATGTGTGTGTGTGTGTGTGTGTGTGTGTGTAAAAAGGACATGAAGTCAGAATCCTTGTAGAGTTCTGGAAGGGTGTATGTGTGTGTGTGTGTATAAAGGACACCAAGTCAGAAGCAATCTAGAGATCCTGCAAGAGTATGTCTTTGTGTGTGTGTGTGTGTGTGTGTGTAAAAAGGACATGTTGTTAGAAGTCCTCCACAGATTCTGCACAGGTGTGTGTATGGGTCTGTGTGCGTGTGTGTAAAAAGGACACCAAGTCAGAAGCCGACTATTGATTCTGCAAAAGTGTATGTGTGTGTCTGTGTGCGTGTGTGAAAAAAGGACACTAAGTCAGAAGCCGACTATTGATTCTGCAAAAAGTGTGTGTGTGTGTGTGTGTGTGAGTGTGTAAAAAGGACATGGAGTCTGAAGCCGTCCAGAGGTTCTGTAAGGGTGTGGATGTGTGTGTGTGTGTGTGTGTGTGTATGTGAAACGGACACACATTCAGAAACCCTCTAGATATTCTGCAAGGGTGTGTGTGTGTGTGTGTGTGTGTGTTTAAAAAGGACACAAAGTAAGAATCCATCCAGGAATTCTGCAAGGATGTGTGTGTGTGTGTGTATGTGTTTAACAAGGACATGACGTCAGAAGCCCTCTAGAGATTCTGGAAGTGTGTGTGTGTGTGTGTGTGTGTGTGTGTGTGTGTGTGTGTGTGTAAAAAGGACAAGAAATCAAAAGGACTCTAGAGATTGTGCAAGGTTGTGTGTCTGTGTGTGTGTATAAAAGGACATGAAGACAGAAGCCCTGCAGGCATTATGCAAGCGTGTGAGTGTGTGTGTGCGTGTGTAAAAGGATAGGAATTTAGAATCGCTGTAGAGTTCCTGCAAGGATGTGTGTGTGTGTGTGTGTGTGTGTAAAAAGGACACGAAGTCTGAATCCCTCTAGAGATTCTGCAATGGATATGTGTGTGTTTATAAACGACATTTTAGAAGTCCTCCAAAGATTCTGCACAGGTGTGTGTATGTGTGTCTGTGTGCGTGTGTGTAAAAAGGACACCAAGTCAGAAGCCCTCTAGAGATCCTGCAAGGGTGTGTCTGTGTGTGTTTTAAGTATGTTTGTAAAAAGAACACGAAGTAAGAAACCCTCAAGTGATTTTGCAAGGGAATGAGTTTGAGTGTGTATGTGTATGTGTATAAACTCCATGACGTGAGATGAATTCCTGCGATTCTGCAAGGATGCATGTATGTGTGTGTGTGTGTGTGTGTGTGTGTGTGTGTGTGTGTAAAAAGAACACGAAGTCAGAAGCATTCCAGAGACTCTGCAAGGGTGCGTGCATGTCTGTGTGTGTGTGTGTGTGTGCGTAAAAAGAACACGAAGTCCGAAGCCCTCTAGAATTTCTGCAAGGGTGTGTGTATCTGTGTGTGTGTGTGTGTGTGTGTGTGTGTGTGTTTAAAAAGGACACAAAGTAAGAAGCCATCCAGGAATTCTGCAAGGATGTGTGTGTGTGTGTGTGTGTGTGTGTAAAAAGGACAGGAAGTCAGAAGCCCTCTAGGAATTTTCCAAAGGTATGAGTATCAGTGTGAGGGAGGGTGTGTGTGTGAGTGTGTGTGTGTAAAAAGGACACGAAGTCAGAAGCCCTCCAGAGATTATGCAAGTGTGTGTGTGTGTGTGTGTGTGTTTAACAAGGACATGACGTCAGAAGGCCTCAAGAGATTCTGCAAGGGTGTGTGTGTGAGTGTGTGTAAAAAGGACACATGAAGTCAGAAACACTCCATAGTTTCTGCAAAGGTGTGTGTGTGTGTGTGTGTGTGTGTGTGTA
>NW_027457595.1:720000-722500 GCF_050624435.1 Tenrec ecaudatus | reverse complement strand
AAGTCAGAAGCCGACTATTGATTCTGCAAAACTGTATGTGTGTGTGTGTGTGTGTGTGTGTGTAAAAAGGACATGGAGTCTGAAGCCGTCCAGAGGTTCTGTAAGGGTGTGTGTGTGTGTGTGTAAACAGACACAAATTCAGAAACCCTCTAGATATTCTTCAAGTGTTTGTGTGTGTGTTTGTGTGTGTGTGTGTGTGTGTAAAAAGGACAGCAAGTCAGCCACCATCCAGAGATTCTACCAGGGTGTATTTGTGTGTGGTGTGTGTGTGTTTGTGTAAAAAGACACGAAGTCAGAAGCCCTCTAGAGATTCTTCAAGGGTGTGTGTATGTGTGTATGTTTGTGTAAAAAGGACACAAAGTCAGAAGCCCTCCAGAGATTCTGCAAGGTTGTATGTGTGTGTGTGTGTGAGGGTAAAAATTACACGAAGTCAGAAGCCCAATATTGATTATGCAAAGGTCTGTGTGTGTGTGTTTGTTGTGTTTAAAATAAGTAAACCATATTAGAAGCCCTCCAGAGATTCTGCCAGAGTGTGTGTGTGTGTATGTGTGAAAACAACACGAAGTCAGAAAATGTCTGGAGATTCTGCAAGGGTGTTTGTGTGTGTGTGTGTAAAAAGTACAGGAAGTCAGAAGCCCTCTAGAGATTCTGCAAGGGTGAGTGTGTTGTGTTAAAAGGACACAAAATCAGAAGCCCTCTAGGTTTTCTGGAAAGGTATGAGTGTGAGAGTGAGGGAGTGTGTGTGTGTGTGTGTGTGTGTAATAAGGACATGAAATCAGAAGTCCTCCAGAGTGAGAGTGAGGGAGTGTGTGTGTGTGTGTGTGTGTAATAAGGACATGAAATCAGAAGTCCTCCAGAGATTCTACAAGTGTATGTGTGTGTGTGTGTGTGTGTGTGTGTGTTTAAAAAGGACACGAAGTCAGAAGGACTGCAGAGATTTGGCAAGAAAATGAGTTTGGAGTGTGTGTGTGTGTGTGTGTGTGTGTGTTTAAAAATGACACAAAGTAAGAATCCATCCAGGAATTCTGCAAGGATGTGTGTGTGTGTGTGGGTGTGTGTGTGTGTGTGTGTAAAAAGGTAAGGAAGTCAGAAGCCCTCTAGGAATTTTCCAAAGGTATGAGTATCAGTGTGAGGGAGGGTGTGTGTGAGTGTGTGTGTGTGTAAAAAGGACACGAAGTCAGACCCCCACAGATTATGCAAGTGCGTGTGTGTATGTGTGTGTAACAAGGACATGACGTCAGAAGCCCTCAAGAGATTCTGCAAGGGTGTGTGTGTGTGAGAGTGTGTGTAAAAAGGACACATGAAGTCAGAAACACTCCATAGTTTCTGCAAAGGTGTGTGTGTAAAAAGATCCTGAAGTCAGAAGCCATCTAGAGATTCTGCCATGATGTGTGTGTGTGTGTATTTGTAAAAAGGAGACCAAGTATGAAGCTCTCAAGAGATTCTGCAAGGTTTTATGTGTGTGAGTGTGTGCGTGTGTAATAAGGTCACAAAGTCAGAAGCCCTCTAGAAATTCTGCAAGGACGTTGTGGGTATTTGTAAAAAGGACACGAAGTCAGAAGCCGACTATTGATTCTGCAAAAGTGTGTGTTTGTGTGTGTGTGTGTGTGTGTGTGTGTGTGTAAAAAGGACATGAAATCAGAAGCCCTCCAGAGGTTCTGTAAGGGTGTGTGTGTGTGTGTGTGTGTGTAAAAAGGACATGAAGTCAGAACCCTTGTAGAGTTCTGGAAGGGTGTATGTCTGTGTGTGTGTATAAAGGACACCAAGTCAGAAGCACTCTAGAGATCCTGCAAGAGTATGTCTTGTGTGTGTGTGTGTGTATGTGTGTGTGTGTAAAAAGGACATGTTGTTAGAAGTCCTCCACAAATTCTGCAAAGGTGTGTGTATGTGTTTGTGTGCGTGTGTGTAAAAAGGATACCAAGTCAGAAGCCGACTATTGATTCTGCAAAAGTGTGTGTGTGTGTGTGTGTGTGTGTGTGTGAGTAAAAAGGACATGGAGTCTGAAGCCGTCCAGAGGTTCTGTAAGTGTGTGTGTGTGTAAACAGACATAAATTCAGAAACCCTCTAGATATTCTTCAAGTGTTTGTGTGTGTGTGTGTGTGTGTGTGTAAAAAGGACAGCAAGTCAGCCACCATCCAGAGATTCTACCAGGGTGTATGTGTGTTTGGTGTGTGTGTGTGTTTGTGTAAAAATACACGAAGTCAGAAGCCCTCTAGAGATTCTTCAAGGGTGTGTGTATGTGTGTATGTTTGTGTAAAAAGGACACAAAGTCAGAAGCCCTCCAGAGATTCTGCAAGGTTGTATGTGTGTGTGTGTGTTTGTGTGTGAGGGTAAAAATTACACGAAGTCAGAAGCCCAATATTGATTATGCAAAGGTCTGTGTGTGTGTGTTTGTTGTGTTTGAAATAAGTAAACCATATTAGAAGCCCTCCAGAGATTCTGCCAGAGTGTGTGTGTGTGTGTGTATGTGTGAAAACAACACGAAGTCAGAAAATGTCTG
>NW_027457595.1:712500-715000 GCF_050624435.1 Tenrec ecaudatus | reverse complement strand
ATGAAGACAGAAGCCCTGCAGGCATTATGCAAGCGTGTGAGTGTGTAAAAGGATAGGAATTTAGAATCGCTGTAGAGTTCCTGCAAGGATGTGTGTGTGTGTGTGTGTAAAAAGGACACGAAGTCTGAATCCCTCTAGAGATTCTGCAAGGGATGTGTGTGTGTGTGTTTATAAACGACATTTTAGAAGTCCTCCAAAGATTCTGCACAGGTGTGTGTATGTGTGTCTGTGTGCGTGTGTGTAAAAAGCACACCAAGTCAGAAGCCCTCTAGAGATCCTGCAAGGGTGTGTCTGTGTGTGTGTGTATGTTTGTAAAAAGAACACAAAGTAAGAAACCCTCAAGTGATTTTGCAAGGGAATGAGTTTGAGTGTGTATGTGTATGTGTATAAATTACATGACGTGAGATGAATTCCTGCGAATCTGCAAGGATGCATGTATGTGTGTGTGTGTGTGTGTGTGTGTGTGTGTGTAAAAAGAACACGAAGTCAGAAGCATTCCAGAGACTCTGCAAGGGTGCGTGCATGTCTGCGTGTGTGTGTGTGTGTGCGTGCGTAAAAAGAACACGAAGTCCGAAGCCCTATAGAATTTCTGCAAGGGTGTGTGTATCTGTGTGTGTGTGTGTAAAAAGGACAGGAAGTCAGAAGCCCTCTAGGAATTTTCCAAAGGTATGAGTATCAGTGTGAGGTAGGGTGTGTGTGTGAGTGTGTGTGTAAAAAGGACACGAAGTCAGACCCCCAGAGAT
Source organism: Tenrec ecaudatus (assembly GCF_050624435.1). Lineage (NCBI taxonomy): Eukaryota > Metazoa > Chordata > Mammalia > Afrosoricida > Tenrecidae > Tenrec > Tenrec ecaudatus. Next base: position 714,257 of record NW_027457595.1, on the reverse strand, counting down.
TATGCAAGTGTGTGCGTGTAACAAGGACATGACGTCAGAAGACCTCAAGAGATTCTGCAAGGGTGTGTGTGTGTGAGTGTGTGTAAAAAGGACACATGAAGTCAGAAACACTCCATAGTTTCTGCAAAGGTGTGTGTGTGTGTGTGTAAAAAGATCCTGAAGTCAGAAGCCATCTAGAGATTCTGCATGATGTGTGTGTGTGTGTGTTTGTAAAAAGGAGACCAAGTATGAAGCTCTCAAGAGATTCTGCAAGGTTTTATGTGTGTGAGTGTGTGCGTGTGTAATAAGGTCACAAATTCAGAAGCCCTCTAGAAATTCTGCAAGGGTGTGTGTGTGTGTGTGTGTTTGTAAAAAGGACACGAAGTCAGAAGCCGACTATTGATTCTGTAAAAGTGTGTGTGTGTGTGTGTGTGTGTGTGTAAAAAGGACATGAAATCAGAAGCCCTCCAGAGGTTCTGTAAGGGTGTGTGTGTGTGTGTGTGTGTAAAAAGGACATGAAGTCAGAAGACCTCTATTGATTCTGCAATGGTGTGTTTGTGTGTGTGTGTGTGTGTGTGTAAAAAGGACAAAAAGTCAGAATCACTGTAGAGTTCTGGAAGGGTGTATGTGTGTATGTGTGTATAAAGGACACCAAGTCAGAAGCACTCTAGAGATCCTGCAAGAGTATGTCTTTGTGTGTGTGTGTGTGTGTGTGTGTGTGTGTGTGTGTGTGTGTAAAAAGGACATGTTGTTAGAAGTCCTCCACAGATTCTGCACAGGTGTGTGTATGTGTCTGTGTGCGTGTGTGTAAAAAGGATACCATATCAGAAACCGACTATTGATTCTGCAAAAGTGTGTGTGTGTGCAAAAAGGACATGGAGTCTGAAGCCGTCCAGAGGTTCTGTAAGGGTGTGTGTGTGTGTGTGTGTGTAAACAGACACAAATTCAGAAACCCTCTAGATATTCTGCAAGGGTGTTTGTGTGTGTGTGTGTGTGTGTGTGTGTGTGTAAAAAGGACAGCAAGTCAGCCACCATCCAGAGATTCTACCAGGGTGTATGTGTGTTTGGTGTGTGTGTGTTTGTGTAAAAAGACACGAAGTCAGAAGCCCTCTACAGATTCTTCAAGGGTGTGTGTATGTGTGTATGTTTGTGTAAAAAGAACACAAAGTCAGAAGCCCTCCAGAGATTCTGCAAGGTTGTATGTGTGTGTGTGTGTGTGTGTGTGTGCGTTTGTGTGTGAGGGTAAAAATTACACGAAGTCAGAAGCCCAATATTGATTATGCAAAGGTCTGTGTGTGTGTGTGTGTTTGTTGTGTTTGAAATAAGTAAACCATATTAGAAGCCCTCCAGAGATTCTACCAGAGTGTGTGTGTGTGTATGTGTGAAAACAACACGAAGTCAGAAAATATCTGGAGATTCTGCAAGGGTGTTTGTGTGTGTGTGTGTCAAAAGTACAGGAAGTCAGAAGCCCTCTAGAGATTCTGCAAGGGTGAGTGTGTTGTGTTAAAAGGACATGAAATCAGAAGCCCTCTAGGTTTTCTGGAAAGGTATGAGTGTGAGAGTGAGGGAGTGTGTGTGTGTGTGTGTGTAAAAAGGACATGAAATCAGAAGTCCTCCAGAGATTCTACAAGTGTGTGTGTGTGTGTGTGTGTTTAAAAAGGACACGAAGTCAGAAGGACTGCAGAGATTTGGCAAGAAAATTAATGTGTGTGTGTGTGTGTGTGTGTGTGTGTGTAAAAAGGACATGATATCAGAATCCTTGTAGAGTTCTGGAAGGG
>NW_027457595.1:692500-705000 GCF_050624435.1 Tenrec ecaudatus | reverse complement strand
AGGATGCATGTATGTGTGTGTGTGTGTGTGTGTGTGTAAAAAGAACACGAAGTCAGAAGCATTCCAGAGACTCTGCAAGGGTGCATGCATGTCTGTGTGTGTGTGTGTGTGTGTGCGTGCGTAAAAAGAACACGAAGTCCGAAGCCCTCTAGAATTTCTGCAAGGGTGTGTGTATCTGTGTGTGTGTGTGTGTGTGTTTAAAAAGGACACAAAGTAAGAAGCCATCCAGGAATTCTGCAAGGATATGTGTGTGTGTGTGTGTGTGTGTGTGTAAAAAGGACAGGAAGTCAGAAGCCCTCTAGGAATTTTCCAAAGGTATGAGTATCAGTGTGAGGAAGGGTGTGTGTGTGAGTGTGTGTGTAAAAAGGACACGAAGTCAGACCCCCAGAGATTATGCAAGTGTGTGCGTGTAACAAGGACATGACGTCAGAAGACCTCAAGAGATTCTGCAAGGGTGTGTGTGTGTGTGAGTGTGTGTAAAAAGGACACATGAAGTCAGAAACACTCCATAGTTTCTGCAAAGGTGTGTGTGTGTGTGTGTGTGTAAAAAGATCCTGAAGTCAGAAGCCATCTAGAGATTCTGCATGATGTGTGTGTGTGTGTGTTTGTAAAAAGGAGACCAAGTATGAAGCTCTCAAGAGATTCTGCAAGGTTTTATGTGTGTGAGTGTGTGCGTGTGTAATAAGGTCACAAATTCAGAAGCCCTCTAGAAATTCTGCAAGGGTGTGTGTGTGTGTGTGTGTGTTTGTAAAAAGGACACGAAGTCAGAAGACGACTATTGATTCTGCAAAAGTGTGTGTGTGTGTGTGTGTGTGTGTAAAAAGGACATGAAATCAGAAGCCCTCCAGAGGTTCTGTAAGGGTGTGTGTGTGTGTGTGTGTGTGTAAAAAGGACATGAAGTCAGAAGACCTCTATTGATTCTGCAATGGTGTGTTTGTGTGTAAAAAGGACATAAAGTCAGAATCATTGTAGAGTTCTGGAAGGGTGTATGTGTGTGTGTGTGTGTGTATAAAGGACACCAAGTCAGAAGCACTCTAGAGATCCTGCAAGAGTATGTCTTTGTGTGTGTGTGTGTGTGTGTGTGTGTGTGTGTAAAAAGGACATGTTGTTAGAAGTCCTCCACAGATTCTGCACAGGTGTGTGTATGTGTCTGTGTGCGTTTGTGTAAAAAGGATACCATATCAGAAACCGACTATTAATTCTGCAAAAGTGTGTGTGTGTGTAAAAAGGACATGGAGTCTGAAGCCATCCAGAGGTTCTGTAAGTGTGTGTGTGTGTGTGTGTGTGTGTGTAAACAGACACAAATTCAGAAACCCTCTAGATATTCTTCAAGTGTTTGTGTGTGTGTGTGTGTGTAAAAAGGACAGCAAGTCAGCCACCATCCAGAGATTCTACCAGGGTGTATGTGTGTTTGGTGTGTGTGTGTTTGTGTAAAAAGACACGAAGTCAGAAGCCCACTAGAGATTCTTCAAGGGTGTGTGTATGTGTGTATGTTTGTGTAAAAAGGACACAAAGTCAGAAGCCCTCCAGAGATTCTGCAAGGTTGTATGTGTGTGTGTGTGTTTGTGTGTGAGGGTAAAAATTACACGAAGTCAGAAGCCCAATATTGATTATGCAAAGGTCTGTGTGTGTGTGTGTGTTTGTTGTGTTTGAAATAAGTAAACCATATTAGAAGCCCTCCAGAGATTCTGCCAGAGTGTGTGTGTGTGTATGTGTGAAAACAACACGAAGTCAGAAAATGTCTGGAGATTCTACAAGGGTGTTTGTGTGTGTGTGTGTGTGTGTCAAAAGTACAGGAAGTCAGAAGCCCTCTAGAGATTCTGCAAGGGTGAGTATGTTGTGTTAAAAGGACATGAAATCAGAAGCCCTCTAGGTTTTCTGGAAAGGTATGAGTGTGAGAGTGAGGGAGTGTGTGTGTGTGTGTGTGTGTGTGTGTGTAATAAGGACATGAAATCAGAAGTCCTCCAGAGTGAGAGTGAGGGAGTGTGTGTGCAATAAGGACATGAAATCAGAAGTCCTCCAGAGATTCTACAAGTGTATGTGTGTGTGTGTGTGTGTTTAAAAAGGACACGAAGTCAGAAGGACTGCAGAGATTTGGCAAGAAAATGAGTTTGTGTGTGTGTGTGTGTGTGTGTGTGTGTGTGTGTGTGTAAAAAGGACATGAAGTCAGAATCCTTGTAGAGTTCTGGAAGGGTGTATGTGTGTGTGTGTGTGTATAAAGGACACCAAGTCAGAAGCACTCTAGAGATCCTGCAAGAGTATGTCTTTGTGTGTGTGTGTGTGTGTAAAAAGGACATGTTGTTAGAAGTCCTCCACAGATTCTGCACAGGTGTGTGTATGTGTCTGTGTGCGTGTGTGTAAAAAAGACACCAAGTCATAAGCCGACTATTGATTCTGCAAAAGTGTATGTGTGTGTGTGTGTGTGTGTGTGTGTGTGTGTGTGTAAAAAGGACATGGAGTCTGAAGCCGTCCAGAGGTTCTGTAAGTGTGTGTGTGTGTGTGTGTGTGTGTGAGTAAACAGACACAAATTCAAAAACCCTCTAGATATTCTTCAAGTGTTTGTGTGTGTGTGTGTGTGTGTGTGTAAAAAGGACAGCAAGTCAGCCACCATCCAGAGATTCTACCAAAGTGTATGTGTGTGTGGTGTGTGTGTGTGTTTGTGTAAAAAGACACGAAGTCAGAAGCCCTCTAGAGATTCTTCAAGGGTGTGTGTATGTGTGTATGTTTGTGTAAAAAGGACACAAAATCAGAAGCCCTCCAGAGATTCTGCAAGGTTGTATGTGTGTGTGTGTGTGTGTGTAAAAAGTACACATGAAGTCAGAAACACTCCATAGTTTCTGCAAAGGTGTGTGTGTGTGTGTGTGTGTGTGTGTAAAGAAAAAAGTCAGAAACCCTCTAGAGATTCTGGAATGATGTGTTTGTGTGAGTGTGTGTGTGTGTGTATAAAGGACAAGAAATCAAAAGAACTCTAGAGATTGTGCAAGGTTGTGTGTCTGTGTGTGTGTATAAAAAGGACATGAAGACAGAAGCCCTGCAGGCATTATGCAAGCGTGTGAGTGTGTGTGTTCGTGTGTAAAAGGATAGGAATTTAGAATCGCTGTAGAGTTCCTGCAAGGATGTGTGTGTGTGTGTGTGTGTGTGTAAAAAGGACACGAAGTCTGAATCCCTCTAGAGATTCTGCAAGGGATGTGTGTGTGTGTGTGTGTGTTTATAAACGACATTTTAGAAGTCCTCCAAAGATTCTGCACAGGTGTGTGTATGTGTGTCTGTGTGCGTGTGTGTAAAAAGGACACCAAGTCAGAAGCCCTCTAGAGATCCTGCAAGGGTGTGTCTGTGTGTGTTTTAAGTATGTTTGTAAAAAGAACACGAAGTAAGAAACCCTCAAGTGATTTTGCAAGGGAATAAGTTTGAGTGTATGTGTATAAATTACATGACGTGAGATGAATTCCTGCGATTCTGCAAGGATGCATGTGTGTGTGTGTGTGTGTGTGTGTGTGTGTGTGTGTGTAAAAAGGACATGAAGTCAGAATCCTTGTAGAGTTCTGGAAGGGTGTATGTGTGTGTGTGTGTATAAAGGACACCAAGTCAGAAGCAATCTAGAGATCCTGCAAGAGTATGTCTTTGTGTGTGTGTGTGTGTGTAAAAAGGACATGTTGTTAGAAGTCCTCCACAGATTCTGCACAGGTGTGTGTATGGGTCTGTGTGCGTGTGTGTAAAAAGGACACCAAGTCAGAAGCCGACTATTGATTCTGCAAAAGTGTATGTGTGTGTCTGTGTGCGTGTGTGAAAAAAGGACACTAAGTCAGAAGCCGACTATTGATTCTGCAAAAAGTGTGTGTGTGTGTGTGTGTGTGAGTGTGTAAAAAGGACATGGAGTCTGAAGCCGTCCAGAGGTTCTGTAAGGGTGTGGATGTGTGTGTGTGTGTGTATGTGAAACGGACACACATTCAGAAACCCTCTAGATATTCTGCAAGGGTGTGTGTGTGTGTGAGTGTGTGTGTGTTTAAAAAGGACACAAAGTAAGAATCCATCCAGGAATTCTGCAAGGATGTGTGTGTGTGTGTGTGTGTGTGTATGTGTTTAACAAGGACATGACGTCAGAAGCCCTCTAGAGATTCTGGAAGTGTGTGTGTGTGTGTGTGTGTGTGTGTGTGTGTAAAAAGGACAAGAAATCAAAAGGACTCTAGAGATTGTGCAAGGTTGTGTGTCTGTGTGTGTGTATAAAAGGACATGAAGACAGAAGCCCTGCAGGCATTATGCAAGCGTGTGAGTGTGTGTGTGCGTGTGTAAAAGGATAGGAATTTAGAATCGCTGTAGAGTTCCTGCAAGGATGTGTGTGTGTGTGTGTGTGTGTAAAAAGGACACGAAGTCTGAATCCCTCTAGAGATTCTGCAATGGATATGTGTGTGTTTATAAACGACATTTTAGAAGTCCTCCAAAGATTCTGCACAGGTGTGTGTATGTGTGTCTGTGTGCGTGTGTGTAAAAAGGACACCAAGTCAGAAGCCCTCTAGAGATCCTGCAAGGGTGTGTCTGTGTGTGTTTTAAGTATGTTTGTAAAAAGAACACGAAGTAAGAAACCCTCAAGTGATTTTGCAAGGGAATGAGTTTGAGTGTGTATGTGTATGTGTATAAACTCCATGACGTGAGATGAATTCCTGCGATTCTGCAAGGATGCATGTATGTGTGTGTGTGTGTGTGTGTGTGTGTAAAAAGGACATGTTGTTAGAAGTCCTCCACAGATTCTGCACAGGTGTGTGTATGTGTCTGTGTGCGTTTGTGTAAAAAGGATACCATATCAGAAACCGACTATTAATTCTGCAAAAGTGTGTGTGTGTGTAAAAAGGACATGGAGTCTGAAGCCATCCAGAGGTTCTGTAAGTGTGTGTGTGTGTGTGTGTGTGTGTGTGTGTGTAAACAGACACAAATTCAGAAACCCTCTAGATATTCTTCAAGTGTTTGTGTGTGTGTGTGTGTGTGTGTAAAAAGGACAGCAAGTCAGCCACCATCCAGAGATTCTACCAGGGTGTATGTGTGTTTGGTGTGTGTGTGTTTGTGTAAAAAGACACGAAGTCAGAAGCCCACTAGAGATTCTTCAAGGGTGTGTGTATGTGTGTATGTTTGTGTAAAAAGGACACAAAGTCAGAAGCCCTCCAGAGATTCTGCAAGGTTGTATGTGTGTGTGTGTGTTTGTGTGTGAGGGTAAAAATTACACGAAGTCAGAAGCCCAATATTGATTATGCAAAGGTCTGTGTGTGTGTGTGTGTTTGTTGTGTTTGAAATAAGTAAACCATATTAGAAGCCCTCCAGAGATTCTGCCAGAGTGTGTGTGTGTGTATGTGTGAAAACAACACGAAGTCAGAAAATGTCTGGAGATTCTACAAGGGTGTTTGTGTGTGTGTGTGTGTGTGTCAAAAGTACAGGAAGTCAGAAGCCCTCTAGAGATTCTGCAAGGGTGAGTATGTTGTGTTAAAAGGACATGAAATCAGAAGCCCTCTAGGTTTTCTGGAAAGGTATGAGTGTGAGAGTGAGGGAGTGTGTGTGTGTGTGTGTGTGTGTGTGTGTGTAATAAGGACATGAAATCAGAAGTCCTCCAGAGTGAGAGTGAGGGAGTGTGTGTGCAATAAGGACATGAAATCAGAAGTCCTCCAGAGATTCTACAAGTGTATGTGTGTGTGTGTGTGTGTTTAAAAAGGACACGAAGTCAGAAGGACTGCAGAGATTTGGCAAGAAAATGAGTTTGTGTGTGTGTGTGTGTGTGTGTGTGTGTGTGTGTGTGTGTGTGTAAAAAGGACATGAAGTCAGAATCCTTGTAGAGTTCTGGAAGGGTGTATGTGTGTGTGTGTGTGTATAAAGGACACCAAGTCAGAAGCACTCTAGAGATCCTGCAAGAGTATGTCTTTGTGTGTGTGTGTGTGTGTAAAAAGGACATGTTGTTAGAAGTCCTCCACAGATTCTGCACAGGTGTGTGTATGTGTCTGTGTGCGTGTGTGTAAAAAAGACACCAAGTCATAAGCCGACTATTGATTCTGCAAAAGTGTATGTGTGTGTGTGTGTGTGTGTGTGTGTGTGTGTGTAAAAAGGACATGGAGTCTGAAGCCGTCCAGAGGTTCTGTAAGTGTGTGTGTGTGTGTGTGTGTGTGAGTAAACAGACACAAATTCAAAAACCCTCTAGATATTCTTCAAGTGTTTGTGTGTGTGTGTGTGTGTGTAAAAAGGACAGCAAGTCAGCCACCATCCAGAGATTCTACCAAAGTGTATGTGTGTGTGGTGTGTGTGTGTGTTTGTGTAAAAAGACACGAAGTCAGAAGCCCTCTAGAGATTCTTCAAGGGTGTGTGTATGTGTGTATGTTTGTGTAAAAAGGACACAAAATCAGAAGCCCTCCAGAGATTCTGCAAGGTTGTATGTGTGTGTGTGTGTGTGTGTAAAAAGTACACATGAAGTCAGAAACACTCCATAGTTTCTGCAAATGTGTGTGTGTGTGTGTGTGTGTGTGTGTGTGTGTGTGTGTAAAGAAAAAAGTCAGAAACCCTCTAGAGATTCTGGAATGATGTGTTTGTGTGAGTGTGTGTGTGTGTGTATAAAGGACAAGAAATCAAAAGAACTCTAGAGATTGTGCAAGGTTGTGTGTCTGTGTGTGTGTATAAAAAGGACATGAAGACAGAAGCCCTGCAGGCATTATGCAAGCGTGTGAGTGTGTGTGTTCGTGTGTAAAAGGATAGGAATTTAGAATCGCTGTAGAGTTCCTGCAAGGATGTGTGTGTGTGTGTGTGTGTGTGTAAAAAGGACACGAAGTCTGAATCCCTCTAGAGATTCTGCAAGGGATGTGTGTGTGTGTGTGTGTGTTTATAAACGACATTTTAGAAGTCCTCCAAAGATTCTGCACAGGTGTGTGTATGTGTGTCTGTGTGCGTGTGTGTAAAAAGGACACCAAGTCAGAAGCCCTCTAGAGATCCTGCAAGGGTGTGTCTGTGTGTGTTTTAAGTATGTTTGTAAAAAGAACACGAAGTAAGAAACCCTCAAGTGATTTTGCAAGGGAATAAGTTTGAGTGTATGTGTATAAATTACATGACGTGAGATGAATTCCTGCGATTCTGCAAGGATGCATGTGTGTGTGTGTGTGTGTGTGTGTGTGTGTGTGTGTGTGTAAAAAGGACATGAAGTCAGAATCCTTGTAGAGTTCTGGAAGGGTGTATGTGTGTGTGTGTGTATAAAGGACACCAAGTCAGAAGCAATCTAGAGATCCTGCAAGAGTATGTCTTTGTGTGTGTGTGTGTGTGTAAAAAGGACATGTTGTTAGAAGTCCTCCACAGATTCTGCACAGGTGTGTGTATGGGTCTGTGTGCGTGTGTGTAAAAAGGACACCAAGTCAGAAGCCGACTATTGATTCTGCAAAAGTGTATGTGTGTGTCTGTGTGCGTGTGTGAAAAAAGGACACTAAGTCAGAAGCCGACTATTGATTCTGCAAAAAGTGTGTGTGTGTGTGTGTGTGAGTGTGTAAAAAGGACATGGAGTCTGAAGCCGTCCAGAGGTTCTGTAAGGGTGTGGATGTGTGTGTGTGTGTGTGTGTGTGTGTGTATGTGAAACGGACACACATTCAGAAACCCTCTAGATATTCTGCAAGGGTGTGTGTGTGTGTGTGTGTGTGTGTTTAAAAAGGACACAAAGTAAGAATCCATCCAGGAATTCTGCAAGGATGTGTGTGTGTGTGTGTGTGTGTGTATGTGTTTAACAAGGACATGACGTCAGAAGCCCTCTAGAGATTCTGGAAGTGTGTGTGTGTGTGTGTGTGTGTGTGTAAAAAGGACAAGAAATCAAAAGGACTCTAGAGATTGTGCAAGGTTGTGTGTCTGTGTGTGTGTATAAAAGGACATGAAGACAGAAGCCCTGCAGGCATTATGCAAGCGTGTGAGTGTGTGTGTGCGTGTGTAAAAGGATAGGAATTTAGAATCGCTGTAGAGTTCCTGCAAGGATGTGTGTGTGTGTGTGTGTGTGTGTGTAAAAAGGACACGAAGTCTGAATCCCTCTAGAGATTCTGCAATGGATATGTGTGTGTTTATAAACGACATTTTAGAAGTCCTCCAAAGATTCTGCACAGGTGTGTGTATGTGTGTCTGTGTGCGTGTGTGTAAAAAGGACACCAAGTCAGAAGCCCTCTAGAGATCCTGCAAGGGTGTGTCTGTGTGTGTTTTAAGTATGTTTGTAAAAAGAACACGAAGTAAGAAACCCTCAAGTGATTTTGCAAGGGAATGAGTTTGAGTGTGTATGTGTATGTGTATAAACTCCATGACGTGAGATGAATTCCTGCGATTCTGCAAGGATGCATGTATGTGTGTGTGTGTGTGTGTGTGTGTGTGTGTGTGTGTGTGTAAAAAGAACACGAAGTCAGAAGCATTCCAGAGACTCTGCAAGGGTGCGTGCATGTCTGTGTGTGTGTGTGTGTGTGTGCGTAAAAAGAACACGAAGTCCGAAGCCCTCTAGAATTTCTGCAAGGGTGTGTGTATCTGTGTGTGTGTGTGTGTGTGTGTTTAAAAAGGACACAAAGTAAGAAGCCATCCAGGAATTCTGCAAGGATGTGTGTGTGTGTGTGTGTGTGTGTGTAAAAAGGACAGGAAGTCAGAAGCCCTCTAGGAATTTTCCAAAGGTATGAGTATCAGTGTGAGGGAGGGTGTGTGTGTGAGTGTGTGTGTGTAAAAAGGACACGAAGTCAGAAGCCCTCCAGAGATTATGCAAGTGTGTGTGTGTGTGTGTGTGTGTGTGTGTGTGTGTGTGTGTGTTTAACAAGGACATGACGTCAGAAGGCCTCAAGAGATTCTGCAAGGGTGTGTGTGTGAGTGTGTGTAAAAAGGACACATGAAGTCAGAAACACTCCATAGTTTCTGCAAAGGTGTGTGTGTGTGTGTGTGTGTGTGTGTATAAAGATCCTGAAGTCAGAAGCCATCTAGAGATTCTGCCATGATGTGTGTGTGTTTTTGTAAAAAGGAGACCAAGTATGAAGCTCTCAAGAGATTCTGCAAGGTTTTATGTGTGTGAGTGTGTGCGTGTGTAATAAGGTCACAAAGTCAGAAGCCCTCTAGAAATTCTGCAAGGTCGTTTGTGTGGGGGGGTGTTTGTAAAAAGGACATGAAATCAGAAGCCCTCCAGAGGTTCTGTAAGGGTGTGTGTGTGTGTCTGTTTAAAAAGGACATGAAGTCAGAAGCCCTCTATTGATTCTGCAATGGTGTGTTTGTGTGTGAGTGTGTGTGTGTAAAAAGGACATGAAGTCAGAATCCTTGTAGAGTTCTGGAAGGGTGTATGTGCGTGTGTGTCTATAAAGGACACCAAGTCAGAAGCACTCTAGAGATCCTGGAAGAGTATGTCTTTGTGTGTGTGTGTGTGTGTGTGTGCAAAAAGGACATGTTGTTAGAAGTCCTCCACAGATTCTGCACAGGTGTGTGTATGTGTCTGTGTGCGTGTGTGTAAAAAAGACACCAAGTCATAAGCCGACTATTGATTCTGCAAAAGTGTATGTGTGTGTGTGTGTGTGTGTGTGTGTGTGTAAAAAGGACATGGAGTCTGAAGCCGTCCAGAGGTTCTGTAAGTGTGTGTGTGTGTGTGTGTGTGTGTGAGTAAACAGACACAAATTCAAAAACCCTCTAGATATTCTTCAAGTGTTTGTGTGTGTGTGTGTGTGTGTGTAAAAAGGACAGCAAGTCAGCCACCATCCAGAGATTCTACCAAAGTGTATGTGTGTGTGGTGTGTGTGTGTGTTTGTGTAAAAAGACACGAAGTCAGAAGCCCTCTAGAGATTCTTCAAGGGTGTGTGTATGTGTGTATGTTTGTGTAAAAAGGACACAAAATCAGAAGCCCTCCAGAGATTCTGCAAGGTTGTATGTGTGTGTGTGTGTGTGTGTAAAAAGTACACATGAAGTCAGAAACACTCCATAGTTTCTGCAAAGGTGTGTGTGTGTGTGTGTGTGTGTAAAGAAAAAAGTCAGAAACCCTCTAGAGATTCTGGAATGATGTGTTTGTGTGAGTGTGTGTGTGTGTGTATAAAGGACAAGAAATCAAAAGAACTCTAGAGATTGTGCAAGGTTGTGTGTCTGTGTGTGTGTATAAAAAGGACATGAAGACAGAAGCCCTGCAGGCATTATGCAAGCGTGTGAGTGTGTGTGTTCGTGTGTAAAAGGATAGGAATTTAGAATCGCTGTAGAGTTCCTGCAAGGATGTGTGTGTGTGTGTGTGTGTGTAAAAAGGACACGAAGTCTGAATCCCTCTAGAGATTCTGCAAGGGATGTGTGTGTGTGTGTGTGTTTATAAACGACATTTTAGAAGTCCTCCAAAGATTCTGCACAGGTGTGTGTATGTGTGTCTGTGTGCGTGTGTGTAAAAAGGACACCAAGTCAGAAGCCCTCTAGAGATCCTGCAAGGGTGTGTCTGTGTGTGTTTTAAGTATGTTTGTAAAAAGAACACGAAGTAAGAAACCCTCAAGTGATTTTGCAAGGGAATAAGTTTGAGTGTATGTGTATAAATTACATGACGTGAGATGAATTCCTGCGATTCTGCAAGGATGCATGTGTGTGTGTGTGTGTGTGTGTGTGTGTGTGTGTGTGTGTGTAAAAAGGACATGAAGTCAGAATCCTTGTAGAGTTCTGGAAGGGTGTATGTGTGTGTGTGTGTATAAAGGACACCAAGTCAGAAGCAATCTAGAGATCCTGCAAGAGTATGTCTTTGTGTGTGTGTGTGTGTGTAAAAAGGACATGTTGTTAGAAGTCCTCCACAGATTCTGCACAGGTGTGTGTATGGGTCTGTGTGCGTGTGTGTAAAAAGGACACCAAGTCAGAAGCCGACTATTGATTCTGCAAAAGTGTATGTGTGTGTCTGTGTGCGTGTGTGAAAAAAGGACACTAAGTCAGAAGCCGACTATTGATTCTGCAAAAAGTGTGTGTGTGTGTGTGTGTGAGTGTGTAAAAAGGACATGGAGTCTGAAGCCGTCCAGAGGTTCTGTAAGGGTGTGGATGTGTGTGTGTGTGTGTGTGTGTATGTGAAACGGACACACATTCAGAAACCCTCTAGATATTCTGCAAGGGTGTGTGTGTGTGTGTGTGTGTGTGTTTAAAAGGGACACCAAGTCAGAAGCCCTCTAGAGATCCTGCAAGGGTGTGTCTGTGTGTGTTTTAAGTATGTTTGTAAAAAGAACACGAAGTAAGAAACCCTCAAGTGATTTTGCAAGGGAATAAGTTTGAGTGTATGTGTATAAATTACATGACGTGAGATGAATTCCTGCGATTCTGCAAGGATGCATGTGTGTGTGTGTGTGTGTGTGTGTGTGTGTGTGTGTAAAAAGGACATGAAGTCAGAATCCTTGTAGAGTTCTGGAAGGGTGTATGTGTGTGTGTGTGTATAAAGGACACCAAGTCAGAAGCAATCTAGAGATCCTGCAAGAGTATGTCTTTGTGTGTGTGTGTGTGTGTGTGTAAAAAGGACATGTTGTTAGAAGTCCTCCACAGATTCTGCACAGGTGTGTGTATGGGTCTGTGTGCGTGTGTGTAAAAAGGACACCAAGTCAGAAGCCGACTATTGATTCTGCAAAAGTGTATGTGTGTGTCTGTGTGCGTGTGTGAAAAAAGGACACTAAGTCAGAAGCCGACTATTGATTCTGCAAAAAGTGTGTGTGTGTGTGTGTGAGTGTGTAAAAAGGACATGGAGTCTGAAGCCGTCCAGAGGTTCTGTAAGGGTGTGGATGTGTGTGTGTGTGTGTGTGTGTGTGTATGTGAAACGGACACACATTCAGAAACCCTCTAGATATTCTGCAAGGGTGTGTGTGTGTGTGTGTGTGTGTGTGTGTTTAAAAAGGACACAAAGTAAGAATCCATCCAGGAATTCTGCAAGGATGTGTGTGTGTGTGTGTGTGTGTGTATGTGTTTAACAAGGACATGACGTCAGAAGCCCTCTAGAGATTCTGGAAGTGTGTGTGTGTGTGTGTGTGTGTGTGTGTGTAAAAAGGACAAGAAATCAAAAGGACTCTAGAGATTGTGCAAGGTTGTGTGTCTGTGTGTGTGTATAAAAGGACATGAAGACAGAAGCCCTGCAGGCATTATGCAAGCGTGTGAGTGTGTGTGTGCGTGTGTAAAAGGATAGGAATTTAGAATCGCTGTAGAGTTCCTGCAAGGATGTGTGTGTGTGTGTGTGTGTGTGTGTAAAAAGGACACGAAGTCTGAATCCCTCTAGAGATTCTGCAATGGATATGTGTGTGTTTATAAACGACATTTTAGAAGTCCTCCAAAGATTCTGCACAGGTGTGTGTATGTGTGTCTGTGTGCGTGTGTGTAAAAAGGACACCAAGTCAGAAGCCCTCTAGAGATCCTGCAAGGGTGTGTCTGTGTGTGTTTTAAGTATGTTTGTAAAAAGAACACGAAGTAAGAAACCCTCAAGTGATTTTGCAAGGGAATGAGATTGAGTGTGTATGTGTATGTGTATAAACTCCATGACGTGAGATGAATTCCTGCGATTCTGCAAG
>NW_027457595.1:677500-690000 GCF_050624435.1 Tenrec ecaudatus | reverse complement strand
CCGACTATTGATTCTGCAAAAGTGTATGTGTGTGTCTGTGTGCGTGTGTGAAAAAAGGACACTAAGTCAGAAGCCGACTATTGATTCTGCAAAAAGTGTGTGTGTGTGTGTGTGTGTGAGTGTGTAAAAAGGACATGGAGTCTGAAGCCGTCCAGAGGTTCTGTAAGGGTGTGGATGTGTGTGTGTGTGTGTATGTGAAACGGACACACATTCAGAAACCCTCTAGATATTCTGCAAGGGTGTGTGTGTGTGTGAGTGTGTGTGTGTTTAAAAAGGACACAAAGTAAGAATCCATCCAGGAATTCTGCAAGGATGTGTGTGTGTGTGTGTGTGTGTGTATGTGTTTAACAAGGACATGACGTCAGAAGCCCTCTAGAGATTCTGGAAGTGTGTGTGTGTGTGTGTGTGTGTGTGTGTAAAAAGGACAAGAAATCAAAAGGACTCTAGAGATTGTGCAAGGTTGTGTGTCTGTGTGTGTGTATAAAAGGACATGAAGACAGAAGCCCTGCAGGCATTATGCAAGCGTGTGAGTGTGTGTGTGCGTGTGTAAAAGGATAGGAATTTAGAATCGCTGTAGAGTTCCTGCAAGGATGTGTGTGTGTGTGTGTGTGTGTAAAAAGGACACGAAGTCTGAATCCCTCTAGAGATTCTGCAATGGATATGTGTGTGTTTATAAACGACATTTTAGAAGTCCTCCAAAGATTCTGCACAGGTGTGTGTATGTGTGTCTGTGTGCGTGTGTGTAAAAAGGACACCAAGTCAGAAGCCCTCTAGAGATCCTGCAAGGGTGTGTCTGTGTGTGTTTTAAGTATGTTTGTAAAAAGAACACGAAGTAAGAAACCCTCAAGTGATTTTGCAAGGGAATGAGTTTGAGTGTGTATGTGTATGTGTATAAACTCCATGACGTGAGATGAATTCCTGCGATTCTGCAAGGATGCATGTATGTGTGTGTGTGTGTGTGTGTGTGTGTAAAAAGGACATGTTGTTAGAAGTCCTCCACAGATTCTGCACAGGTGTGTGTATGTGTCTGTGTGCGTTTGTGTAAAAAGGATACCATATCAGAAACCGACTATTAATTCTGCAAAAGTGTGTGTGTGTGTAAAAAGGACATGGAGTCTGAAGCCATCCAGAGGTTCTGTAAGTGTGTGTGTGTGTGTGTGTGTGTGTGTGTGTGTAAACAGACACAAATTCAGAAACCCTCTAGATATTCTTCAAGTGTTTGTGTGTGTGTGTGTGTGTGTGTAAAAAGGACAGCAAGTCAGCCACCATCCAGAGATTCTACCAGGGTGTATGTGTGTTTGGTGTGTGTGTGTTTGTGTAAAAAGACACGAAGTCAGAAGCCCACTAGAGATTCTTCAAGGGTGTGTGTATGTGTGTATGTTTGTGTAAAAAGGACACAAAGTCAGAAGCCCTCCAGAGATTCTGCAAGGTTGTATGTGTGTGTGTGTGTTTGTGTGTGAGGGTAAAAATTACACGAAGTCAGAAGCCCAATATTGATTATGCAAAGGTCTGTGTGTGTGTGTGTGTTTGTTGTGTTTGAAATAAGTAAACCATATTAGAAGCCCTCCAGAGATTCTGCCAGAGTGTGTGTGTGTGTATGTGTGAAAACAACACGAAGTCAGAAAATGTCTGGAGATTCTACAAGGGTGTTTGTGTGTGTGTGTGTGTGTGTCAAAAGTACAGGAAGTCAGAAGCCCTCTAGAGATTCTGCAAGGGTGAGTATGTTGTGTTAAAAGGACATGAAATCAGAAGCCCTCTAGGTTTTCTGGAAAGGTATGAGTGTGAGAGTGAGGGAGTGTGTGTGTGTGTGTGTGTGTGTGTGTGTGTAATAAGGACATGAAATCAGAAGTCCTCCAGAGTGAGAGTGAGGGAGTGTGTGTGCAATAAGGACATGAAATCAGAAGTCCTCCAGAGATTCTACAAGTGTATGTGTGTGTGTGTGTGTGTTTAAAAAGGACACGAAGTCAGAAGGACTGCAGAGATTTGGCAAGAAAATGAGTTTGTGTGTGTGTGTGTGTGTGTGTGTGTGTGTGTGTGTGTAAAAAGGACATGAAGTCAGAATCCTTGTAGAGTTCTGGAAGGGTGTATGTGTGTGTGTGTGTGTATAAAGGACACCAAGTCAGAAGCACTCTAGAGATCCTGCAAGAGTATGTCTTTGTGTGTGTGTGTGTGTGTAAAAAGGACATGTTGTTAGAAGTCCTCCACAGATTCTGCACAGGTGTGTGTATGTGTCTGTGTGCGTGTGTGTAAAAAAGACACCAAGTCATAAGCCGACTATTGATTCTGCAAAAGTGTATGTGTGTGTGTGTGTGTGTGTGTGTGTGTGTGTGTAAAAAGGACATGGAGTCTGAAGCCGTCCAGAGGTTCTGTAAGTGTGTGTGTGTGTGTGTGTGTGTGTGAGTAAACAGACACAAATTCAAAAACCCTCTAGATATTCTTCAAGTGTTTGTGTGTGTGTGTGTGTGTGTAAAAAGGACAGCAAGTCAGCCACCATCCAGAGATTCTACCAAAGTGTATGTGTGTGTGGTGTGTGTGTGTGTTTGTGTAAAAAGACACGAAGTCAGAAGCCCTCTAGAGATTCTTCAAGGGTGTGTGTATGTGTGTATGTTTGTGTAAAAAGGACACAAAATCAGAAGCCCTCCAGAGATTCTGCAAGGTTGTATGTGTGTGTGTGTGTGTGTAAAAAGTACACATGAAGTCAGAAACACTCCATAGTTTCTGCAAATGTGTGTGTGTGTGTGTGTGTGTGTGTGTGTGTGTGTAAAGAAAAAAGTCAGAAACCCTCTAGAGATTCTGGAATGATGTGTTTGTGTGAGTGTGTGTGTGTGTGTATAAAGGACAAGAAATCAAAAGAACTCTAGAGATTGTGCAAGGTTGTGTGTCTGTGTGTGTGTATAAAAAGGACATGAAGACAGAAGCCCTGCAGGCATTATGCAAGCGTGTGAGTGTGTGTGTTCGTGTGTAAAAGGATAGGAATTTAGAATCGCTGTAGAGTTCCTGCAAGGATGTGTGTGTGTGTGTGTGTGTGTAAAAAGGACACGAAGTCTGAATCCCTCTAGAGATTCTGCAAGGGATGTGTGTGTGTGTGTGTGTGTTTATAAACGACATTTTAGAAGTCCTCCAAAGATTCTGCACAGGTGTGTGTATGTGTGTCTGTGTGCGTGTGTGTAAAAAGGACACCAAGTCAGAAGCCCTCTAGAGATCCTGCAAGGGTGTGTCTGTGTGTGTTTTAAGTATGTTTGTAAAAAGAACACGAAGTAAGAAACCCTCAAGTGATTTTGCAAGGGAATAAGTTTGAGTGTATGTGTATAAATTACATGACGTGAGATGAATTCCTGCGATTCTGCAAGGATGCATGTGTGTGTGTGTGTGTGTGTGTGTGTGTGTGTGTGTGTGTGTAAAAAGGACATGAAGTCAGAATCCTTGTAGAGTTCTGGAAGGGTGTATGTGTGTGTGTGTGTATAAAGGACACCAAGTCAGAAGCAATCTAGAGATCCTGCAAGAGTATGTCTTTGTGTGTGTGTGTGTGTGTAAAAAGGACATGTTGTTAGAAGTCCTCCACAGATTCTGCACAGGTGTGTGTATGGGTCTGTGTGCGTGTGTGTAAAAAGGACACCAAGTCAGAAGCCGACTATTGATTCTGCAAAAGTGTATGTGTGTGTCTGTGTGCGTGTGTGAAAAAAGGACACTAAGTCAGAAGCCGACTATTGATTCTGCAAAAAGTGTGTGTGTGTGTGTGTGTGAGTGTGTAAAAAGGACATGGAGTCTGAAGCCGTCCAGAGGTTCTGTAAGGGTGTGGATGTGTGTGTGTGTGTGTGTGTGTGTGTATGTGAAACGGACACACATTCAGAAACCCTCTAGATATTCTGCAAGGGTGTGTGTGTGTGTGTGTGTGTGTGTTTAAAAAGGACACAAAGTAAGAATCCATCCAGGAATTCTGCAAGGATGTGTGTGTGTGTGTGTGTGTGTATGTGTTTAACAAGGACATGACGTCAGAAGCCCTCTAGAGATTCTGGAAGTGTGTGTGTGTGTGTGTGTGTGTGTGTGTAAAAAGGACAAGAAATCAAAAGGACTCTAGAGATTGTGCAAGGTTGTGTGTCTGTGTGTGTGTATAAAAGGACATGAAGACAGAAGCCCTGCAGGCATTATGCAAGCGTGTGAGTGTGTGTGTGCGTGTGTAAAAGGATAGGAATTTAGAATCGCTGTAGAGTTCCTGCAAGGATGTGTGTGTGTGTGTGTGTGTGTGTGTAAAAAGGACACGAAGTCTGAATCCCTCTAGAGATTCTGCAATGGATATGTGTGTGTTTATAAACGACATTTTAGAAGTCCTCCAAAGATTCTGCACAGGTGTGTGTATGTGTGTCTGTGTGCGTGTGTGTAAAAAGGACACCAAGTCAGAAGCCCTCTAGAGATCCTGCAAGGGTGTGTCTGTGTGTGTTTTAAGTATGTTTGTAAAAAGAACACGAAGTAAGAAACCCTCAAGTGATTTTGCAAGGGAATGAGTTTGAGTGTGTATGTGTATGTGTATAAACTCCATGACGTGAGATGAATTCCTGCGATTCTGCAAGGATGCATGTATGTGTGTGTGTGTGTGTGTGTGTGTGTGTGTGTGTGTGTAAAAAGAACACGAAGTCAGAAGCATTCCAGAGACTCTGCAAGGGTGCGTGCATGTCTGTGTGTGTGTGTGTGTGTGTGTGCGTAAAAAGAACACGAAGTCCGAAGCCCTCTAGAATTTCTGCAAGGGTGTGTGTATCTGTGTGTGTGTGTGTGTGTGTGTTTAAAAAGGACACAAAGTAAGAAGCCATCCAGGAATTCTGCAAGGATGTGTGTGTGTGTGTGTGTGTGTGTGTAAAAAGGACAGGAAGTCAGAAGCCCTCTAGGAATTTTCCAAAGGTATGAGTATCAGTGTGAGGGAGGGTGTGTGTGTGAGTGTGTGTGTGTAAAAAGGACACGAAGTCAGAAGCCCTCCAGAGATTATGCAAGTGTGTGTGTGTGTGTGTGTGTGTGTGTGTGTGTGTGTGTTTAACAAGGACATGACGTCAGAAGGCCTCAAGAGATTCTGCAAGGGTGTGTGTGTGAGTGTGTGTAAAAAGGACACATGAAGTCAGAAACACTCCATAGTTTCTGCAAAGGTGTGTGTGTGTGTGTGTGTGTGTGTGTGTATAAAGATCCTGAAGTCAGAAGCCATCTAGAGATTCTGCCATGATGTGTGTGTGTTTTTGTAAAAAGGAGACCAAGTATGAAGCTCTCAAGAGATTCTGCAAGGTTTTATGTGTGTGAGTGTGTGCGTGTGTAATAAGGTCACAAAGTCAGAAGCCCTCTAGAAATTCTGCAAGGTCGTTTGTGTGGGGGGGTGTTTGTAAAAAGGACATGAAATCAGAAGCCCTCCAGAGGTTCTGTAAGGGTGTGTGTGTGTGTCTGTTTAAAAAGGACATGAAGTCAGAAGCCCTCTATTGATTCTGCAATGGTGTGTTTGTGTGTGAGTGTGTGTGTGTAAAAAGGACATGAAGTCAGAATCCTTGTAGAGTTCTGGAAGGGTGTATGTGCGTGTGTGTGTATAAAGGACACCAAGTCAGAAGCACTCTAGAGATCCTGGAAGAGTATGTCTTTGTGTGTGTGTGTGTGTGTGTGTGCAAAAAGGACATGTTGTTAGAAGTCCTCCACAGATTCTGCACAGGTGTGTGTATGTGTCTGTGTGCGTGTGTGTAAAAAAGACACCAAGTCATAAGCCGACTATTGATTCTGCAAAAGTGTATGTGTGTGTGTGTGTGTGTGTGTGTGTGTGTGTGTAAAAAGGACATGGAGTCTGAAGCCGTCCAGAGGTTCTGTAAGTGTGTGTGTGTGTGTGTGTGTGTGTGAGTAAACAGACACAAATTCAAAAACCCTCTAGATATTCTTCAAGTGTTTGTGTGTGTGTGTGTGTGTGTAAAAAGGACAGCAAGTCAGCCACCATCCAGAGATTCTACCAAAGTGTATGTGTGTGTGGTGTGTGTGTGTGTTTGTGTAAAAAGACACGAAGTCAGAAGCCCTCTAGAGATTCTTCAAGGGTGTGTGTATGTGTGTATGTTTGTGTAAAAAGGACACAAAATCAGAAGCCCTCCAGAGATTCTGCAAGGTTGTATGTGTGTGTGTGTGTGTGTGTAAAAAGTACACATGAAGTCAGAAACACTCCATAGTTTCTGCAAAGGTGTGTGTGTGTGTGTGTGTGTGTAAAGAAAAAAGTCAGAAACCCTCTAGAGATTCTGGAATGATGTGTTTGTGTGAGTGTGTGTGTGTGTGTATAAAGGACAAGAAATCAAAAGAACTCTAGAGATTGTGCAAGGTTGTGTGTCTGTGTGTGTGTATAAAAAGGACATGAAGACAGAAGCCCTGCAGGCATTATGCAAGCGTGTGAGTGTGTGTGTTCGTGTGTAAAAGGATAGGAATTTAGAATCGCTGTAGAGTTCCTGCAAGGATGTGTGTGTGTGTGTGTGTGTGTAAAAAGGACACGAAGTCTGAATCCCTCTAGAGATTCTGCAAGGGATGTGTGTGTGTGTGTGTGTTTATAAACGACATTTTAGAAGTCCTCCAAAGATTCTGCACAGGTGTGTGTATGTGTGTCTGTGTGCGTGTGTGTAAAAAGGACACCAAGTCAGAAGCCCTCTAGAGATCCTGCAAGGGTGTGTCTGTGTGTGTTTTAAGTATGTTTGTAAAAAGAACACGAAGTAAGAAACCCTCAAGTGATTTTGCAAGGGAATAAGTTTGAGTGTATGTGTATAAATTACATGACGTGAGATGAATTCCTGCGATTCTGCAAGGATGCATGTGTGTGTGTGTGTGTGTGTGTGTGTGTGTGTGTGTGTGTAAAAAGGACATGAAGTCAGAATCCTTGTAGAGTTCTGGAAGGGTGTATGTGTGTGTGTGTGTATAAAGGACACCAAGTCAGAAGCAATCTAGAGATCCTGCAAGAGTATGTCTTTGTGTGTGTGTGTGTGTGTAAAAAGGACATGTTGTTAGAAGTCCTCCACAGATTCTGCACAGGTGTGTGTATGGGTCTGTGTGCGTGTGTGTAAAAAGGACACCAAGTCAGAAGCCGACTATTGATTCTGCAAAAGTGTATGTGTGTGTCTGTGTGCGTGTGTGAAAAAAGGACACTAAGTCAGAAGCCGACTATTGATTCTGCAAAAAGTGTGTGTGTGTGTGTGTGTGAGTGTGTAAAAAGGACATGGAGTCTGAAGCCGTCCAGAGGTTCTGTAAGGGTGTGGATGTGTGTGTGTGTGTGTGTATGTGAAACGGACACACATTCAGAAACCCTCTAGATATTCTGCAAGGGTGTGTGTGTGTGTGTGTGTGTGTGTTTAAAAGGGACACCAAGTCAGAAGCCCTCTAGAGATCCTGCAAGGGTGTGTCTGTGTGTGTTTTAAGTATGTTTGTAAAAAGAACACGAAGTAAGAAACCCTCAAGTGATTTTGCAAGGGAATAAGTTTGAGTGTATGTGTATAAATTACATGACGTGAGATGAATTCCTGCGATTCTGCAAGGATGCATGTGTGTGTGTGTGTGTGTGTGTGTGTGTGTGTGTGTGTGTGTAAAAAGGACATGAAGTCAGAATCCTTGTAGAGTTCTGGAAGGGTGTATGTGTGTGTGTGTGTATAAAGGACACCAAGTCAGAAGCAATCTAGAGATCCTGCAAGAGTATGTCTTTGTGTGTGTGTGTGTGTGTGTGTAAAAAGGACATGTTGTTAGAAGTCCTCCACAGATTCTGCACAGGTGTGTGTATGGGTCTGTGTGCGTGTGTGTAAAAAGGACACCAAGTCAGAAGCCGACTATTGATTCTGCAAAAGTGTATGTGTGTGTCTGTGTGCGTGTGTGAAAAAAGGACACTAAGTCAGAAGCCGACTATTGATTCTGCAAAAAGTGTGTGTGTGTGTGTGTGAGTGTGTAAAAAGGACATGGAGTCTGAAGCCGTCCAGAGGTTCTGTAAGGGTGTGGATGTGTGTGTGTGTGTGTGTGTGTATGTGAAACGGACACACATTCAGAAACCCTCTAGATATTCTGCAAGGGTGTGTGTGTGTGTGTGTGTGTGTGTGTTTAAAAAGGACACAAAGTAAGAATCCATCCAGGAATTCTGCAAGGATGTGTGTGTGTGTGTGTGTGTGTGTATGTGTTTAACAAGGACATGACGTCAGAAGCCCTCTAGAGATTCTGGAAGTGTGTGTGTGTGTGTGTGTGTGTGTGTGTGTGTGTAAAAAGGACAAGAAATCAAAAGGACTCTAGAGATTGTGCAAGGTTGTGTGTCTGTGTGTGTGTATAAAAGGACATGAAGACAGAAGCCCTGCAGGCATTATGCAAGCGTGTGAGTGTGTGTGTGCGTGTGTAAAAGGATAGGAATTTAGAATCGCTGTAGAGTTCCTGCAAGGATGTGTGTGTGTGTGTGTGTGTGTGTGTAAAAAGGACACGAAGTCTGAATCCCTCTAGAGATTCTGCAATGGATATGTGTGTGTTTATAAACGACATTTTAGAAGTCCTCCAAAGATTCTGCACAGGTGTGTGTATGTGTGTCTGTGTGCGTGTGTGTAAAAAGGACACCAAGTCAGAAGCCCTCTAGAGATCCTGCAAGGGTGTGTCTGTGTGTGTTTTAAGTATGTTTGTAAAAAGAACACGAAGTAAGAAACCCTCAAGTGATTTTGCAAGGGAATGAGATTGAGTGTGTATGTGTATGTGTATAAACTCCATGACGTGAGATGAATTCCTGCGATTCTGCAAGGATGCATGTATGTGTGTGTGTGTGTGTGTGTGTGTGTGTGTGTGTGTGTGTGTGTAAAAAGAACACGAAGTCAGAAGCATTCCAGAGACTCTGCAAGGGTGCGTGCATGTCTGTGTGTGTGTGTGTGTGTGTGCGTAAAAAGAACACGAAGTCCGAAGCCCTCTAGAATTTCTGCAAGGGTGTGTGTATCTGTGTGTATGTGTGTGTGTGTGTGTGTGTTTAAAAAGGACACAAAGTAAGAAGCCATCCAGGAATTCTGCAAGGATGTGTGTGTGTGTGTGTGTGTGTGTAAAAAGGACAGGAAGTCAGAAGCCCTCTAGGAATTTTCCAAAGGTATGAGTATCAGTGTGAGGGAGGGTGTGTGTGTGAGTGTGTGTGTGTAAAAAGGACACGAAGTCAGAAGCCCTCCAGAGATTATGCAAGTGTGTGTGTGTGTGTGTGTGTGTGTGTGTGTGTGTGTTTAACAAGGACATGACGTCAGAAGGCCTCAAGAGATTCTGCAAGGGTGTGTGTGTGAGTGTGTGTAAAAAGGACACATGAAGTCAGAAACACTCCATAGTTTCTGCAAAGGTGTGTGTGTGTGTGTGTGTGTGTGTGTGTATAAAGATCCTGAAGTCAGAAGCCATCTAGAGATTCTGCCATGATGTGTGTGTGTTTTTGTAAAAAGGAGACCAAGTATGAAGCTCTCAAGAGATTCTGCAAGGTTTTATGTGTGTGAGTGTGTGCGTGTGTAATAAGGTCACAAAGTCAGAAGCCCTCTAGAAATTCTGCAAGGTCGTTTGTGTGGGGGGGTGTTTGTAAAAAGGACATGAAATCAGAAGCCCTCCAGAGGTTCTGTAAGGGTGTGTGTGTGTGTCTGTTTAAAAAGGACATGAAGTCAGAAGCCCTCTATTGATTCTGCAATGGTGTGTTTGTGTGTGAGTGTGTGTGTGTAAAAAGGACATGAAGTCAGAATCCTTGTAGAGTTCTGGAAGGGTGTATGTGCGTGTGTGTGTATAAAGGACACCAAGTCAGAAGCACTCTAGAGATCCTGGAAGAGTATGTCTTTGTGTGTGTGTGTGTGTGTGTGTGCAAAAAGGACATGTTGTTAGAAGTCCTCCACAGATTCTGCACAGGTGTGTGTATGTGTCTGTGTGCGTGTGTGTAAAAAAGACACCAAGTCATAAGCCGACTATTGATTCTGCAAAAGTGTATGTGTGTGTGTGTGTGTGTGTGTGTGTGTGTGTAAAAAGGACATGGAGTCTGAAGCCGTCCAGAGGTTCTGTAAGTGTGTGTGTGTGTGTGTGTGTGTGTGAGTAAACAGACACAAATTCAAAAACCCTCTAGATATTCTTCAAGTGTTTGTGTGTGTGTGTGTGTGTGTGTGTAAAAAGGACAGCAAGTCAGCCACCATCCAGAGATTCTACCAAAGTGTATGTGTGTGTGGTGTGTGTGTGTGTTTGTGTAAAAAGACACGAAGTCAGAAGCCCTCTAGAGATTCTTCAAGGGTGTGTGTATGTGTGTATGTTTGTGTAAAAAGGACACAAAATCAGAAGCCCTCCAGAGATTCTGCAAGGTTGTATGTGTGTGTGTGTGTGTGTGTAAAAAGTACACATGAAGTCAGAAACACTCCATAGTTTCTGCAAAGGTGTGTGTGTGTGTGTGTGTGTGTGTGTGTAAAGAAAAAAGTCAGAAACCCTCTAGAGATTCTGGAATGATGTGTTTGTGTGAGTGTGTGTGTGTGTGTATAAAGGACAAGAAATCAAAAGAACTCTAGAGATTGTGCAAGGTTGTGTGTCTGTGTGTGTGTATAAAAAGGACATGAAGACAGAAGCCCTGCAGGCATTATGCAAGCGTGTGAGTGTGTGTGTTCGTGTGTAAAAGGATAGGAATTTAGAATCGCTGTAGAGTTCCTGCAAGGATGTGTGTGTGTGTGTGTGTGTGTAAAAAGGACACGAAGTCTGAATCCCTCTAGAGATTCTGCAAGGGATGTGTGTGTGTGTGTGTGTTTATAAACGACATTTTAGAAGTCCTCCAAAGATTCTGCACAGGTGTGTGTATGTGTGTCTGTGTGCGTGTGTGTAAAAAGGACACCAAGTCAGAAGCCCTCTAGAGATCCTGCAAGGGTGTGTCTGTGTGTGTTTTAAGTATGTTTGTAAAAAGAACACGAAGTAAGAAACCCTCAAGTGATTTTGCAAGGGAATAAGTTTGAGTGTATGTGTATAAATTACATGACGTGAGATGAATTCCTGCGATTCTGCAAGGATGCATGTGTGTGTGTGTGTGTGTGTGTGTGTGTGTGTGTGTAAAAAGGACATGAAGTCAGAATCCTTGTAGAGTTCTGGAAGGGTGTATGTGTGTGTGTGTGTATAAAGGACACCAAGTCAGAAGCAATCTAGAGATCCTGCAAGAGTATGTCTTTGTGTGTGTGTGTGTGTGTAAAAAGGACATGTTGTTAGAAGTCCTCCACAGATTCTGCACAGGTGTGTGTATGGGTCTGTGTGCGTGTGTGTAAAAAGGACACCAAGTCAGAAGCCGACTATTGATTCTGCAAAAGTGTATGTGTGTGTCTGTGTGCGTGTGTGAAAAAAGGACACTAAGTCAGAAGCCGACTATTGATTCTGCAAAAAGTGTGTGTGTGTGTGTGTGTGAGTGTGTAAAAAGGACATGGAGTCTGAAGCCGTCCAGAGGTTCTGTAAGGGTGTGGATGTGTGTGTGTGTGTGTGTGTGTATGTGAAACGGACACACATTCAGAAACCCTCTAGATATTCTGCAAGGGTGTGTGTGTGTGTGTGTGTGTGTGTTTAAAAGGGACACCAAGTCAGAAGCCCTCTAGAGATCCTGCAAGGGTGTGTCTGTGTGTGTTTTAAGTATGTTTGTAAAAAGAACACGAAGTAAGAAACCCTCAAGTGATTTTGCAAGGGAATAAGTTTGAGTGTATGTGTATAAATTACATGACGTGAGATGAATTCCTGCGATTCTGCAAGGATGCATGTGTGTGTGTGTGTGTGTGTGTGTGTGTGTGTGTAAAAAGGACATGAAGTCAGAATCCTTGTAGAGTTCTGGAAGGGTGTATGTGTGTGTGTGTGTATAAAGGACACCAAGTCAGAAGCAATCTAGAGATCCTGCAAGAGTATGTCTTTGTGTGTGTGTGTGTGTGTAAAAAGGACATGTTGTTAGAAGTCCTCCACAGATTCTGCACAGGTGTGTGTATGGGTCTGTGTGCGTGTGTGTAAAAAGGACACCAAGTCAGAAGCCGACTATTGATTCTGCAAAAGTGTATGTGTGTGTCTGTGTGCGTGTGTGAAAAAAGGACACTAAGTCAGAAGCCGACTATTGATTCTGCAAAAAGTGTGTGTGTGTGTGTGTGTGAGTGTGTAAAAAGGACATGGAGTCTGAAGCCGTCCAGAGGTTCTGTAAGGGTGTGGATGTGTGTGTGTGTGTGTGTGTGTGTATGTGAAACGGACACACATTCAGAAACCCTCTAGATATTCTGCAAGGGTGTGTGTGTGTGTGTGTGTATGTGTGTTTAAAAAGGACACAAAGTAAGAATCCATCCAGGAATTCTGCAAGGATGTGTGTGTGTGTGTGTGTGTGTGTGTGTATGTGTTTAACAAGGACATGACGTCAGAAGCCCTCTAGAGATTCTGGAAGTGTGTGTGTGTGTGTGTGTGTGTGTGTGTAAAAAGGACAAGAAATCAAAAGGACTCTAGAGATTGTGCAAGGTTGTGTGTCTGTGTGTGTGTATAAAAGGACATGAAGACAGAAGCCCTGC
>NW_027457595.1:625000-667500 GCF_050624435.1 Tenrec ecaudatus | reverse complement strand
AATATTACGAACAAATTCATGTGCACACTGCACATCTTGATTTGAAGTTCAAAAAAAAAATAAATGGGGCACATACACCCGGCAGAAAGGATCAACGTCCTCGGCTGTCTGCATGTGGCCCACAGGTTGTAGTTTGAGGACCCCTGCTCTCGGCATTCACCAAGAGGATGTGGTTTCAACCCAAAAGCTTGGAGACTCTACAATTTGTTTAAAAGTGATGGGGCAGAAGGAGTCCCTGATTGACCCACGCAAGACTAGTTTTCCCACCCCCTATTACTAAGAGTTCATAGTTATGTTTAAAGGGAACCAGGATATCCCGATCTGATCCCGTTACTTCAAGTGTGGGCTGACATTGCCACTAAGAAGCCTGCAAATATAAAAGACTTACTCCCTCCCGCAAAGAAAGGGCCCTTGTTTCCAAGGTTTCAGGAAACATGGAAGGACCGGAAAAACAAACGGTCCAAGTTCCCAAAACCACATAGGTGGAGGCCATCCCTCCACATCACCCTCCCCCACCCCTCCCCTCCCTCACCCCTCCCCCACACCTCCCCTCCCCTCCCCTCCCCATCACTCTCCCCTAATCGGCTTTATCCCATTTTGCAGGAGAACTCTGGGAGTGGGAGAGCTGGCTTCAAACCCTTTCTTTCAACCCCCGCCCTATAAGGTTTCTAGGGTCCAGAAATAGAAAACTTCTAACAGGCCCTTATTGAGTCACTCCCTCCCCCACCGGCCCCCCAAACTCACCCCCACCCCTAACAAGCAGCCCCCCACACACACTAGTACTGGTATGACTTCCATACTCATCAGCCCACCTGGAATGCTTGCCAACAACTTCTCCAGGTGCTGTTCACAACGGAGGAGGGTAGCCCTTCCAGACAGAGGCCCAGTAAGCAGTCAGTGAACCTGATGGTCAGCGAGCGGGCACTCCCCACTTGGGAGAAACTCTTTTGGCCACTACACCAACAATGTGGGATCTCAATTCCTAGCAAGGCCCAGAGGACTTTACCAGGTATCAACCATTGCTCTTACATGACCCTCTGCAGAAGAGCTAGGAAACCTATGAATTTATCTAAGGTCAGTGAGAATTTTCAGGTTCCTATAAGAGAATATCCGCCTGCCTTTCTAGAGTGGCTGAGGGAAGCCTACGGGCTTTATACCCCTAACGGCCCGGAGGCACTGAAAACAGGAGGGCAATAAGTATTGCCTTTATTACTCAGTCAGTCTGCCTCAGACATGACAAAGAAGTGGGAAGGGTTTGAAGGGAAAAATCTTAGCGATTTGGTACAAGTGGCTCATTGAGTGTATAACAACAGAGATGACCCTAGCACGACAGAGACAAAGAAGCTAGCTAAAATACTAGGAATTGCCATGAGAGACCCCAGAGACTCAGGAAAAGGAGAGCATGGCCCACTCACGGAGAGACTAACCTGTGGGCACCGCCAAGCCATGGGGAAGGACCAATGTGCCTACTGCAGGAAAGAAGGACACTGGAAAAATCAGTGCCTTGAAAACCCGAGGAGAGGTGCACGACCCTCCACTAGAGTGGATGGGCCTCATCTGCACGTAGAAAGACCCAAGCAAGAGACAATAATGCTTGAAGAAGCTCAATGAAGGGGTCAGGGCTCTGTTTCACTTCGCCGCCAAAAGCCCAGGCTAACTCTCCAAGTAGGAGGCCAGGCAGTAAATTTCTTGGTGGACACAGGGGCCACCTTGTCAGGTTCAGAAAGGAATATGGGCACATTTTCAAGAAGAAAGATGTGAATTACTGTGAGCCTATGATTCCTTCCACAGATAACTCACACCAGAAGGTTTGCATGGAGGGTAGGTGGGTTTCCCAAGACAACAAAATAACAAATATCTATCAGCCCTTTGGCCCAGTTAGCCACCTGGTTATGATATCACTGGCTTCTGGCTCAGCTGCTGAGCCAGTGAAGCAGTTATAGCAGGAGAAGACTAGGTGGCCGGTGGCCATCAACAGAAGGACCAAATCTCCACAGTGGGCTTCCTGTTTCAATATGGAGCCACGTATGTTACCTGCTGGACACCATCTCTATCCTGAGCTCATAATTGCCATCGCAGGTCTAGAATGCGGCGCGCAGGTACACACTATATGAAACAGTCTCTGATTAACCCCTCTCGATAACTTGCTGACATGGGAGTCTGGATAATCCTGTACATTTACTTTGCAGATTAGAAAACTCACTCAAAAACACACGGGAGTTGACCCAGAGACACACAACTGGTTAACAACAAAGTCATATTCACAACCAGCGTCTGGACCAAGAGCACGGTGCCCCACAGAACTGTGCCCATCGAGAAGTCAATATCTCCTGGACTCTCAAAAGATCTGAGCTGATACCCACCCCCCCACATCCTTGCAGCCCCAAAAGATTGTATTTCACAGGATGGCACCGGATCTGCAGCTCGCGGAGAGGGACATATCTGATCAGTGAACACAGGGCAGAACAAGGGGGAGGAGGGGAGAATGGAGCACACCCTGGCCCAATACACCTTGAGGATGATGTTCCCAATCAGAGAAGCCAATCCACAGAGAAGACCACATGGGCAGCCCCACGATGAGAAACGTCCCTCAAAGACCCATAGCCTTAGAGGGGACAACACTGGACACACAGTGTGGGAACTGCGCCCGAACTGATCCTGCCACTTCGATGCATGACACTAAGAGAGTGCAGCGGAAGAGTAAGAAAACGGAGCATCAAAGTCCCCGGGGAATGCCAAAGGTGGACTTTGTGGTCAGGGTTCGGTGCCCCCACAGACTGGACTGGAAAACACTCCTAAAGTTCACCACACAGTCCTTGTACTTTTCTTTCTGGTTAGTGTTGTTTTCTTTTAGTGTCATTGGATTTGGGTTGGGTTTTGTTTTCATTTTTGTTTGTTTTTTTTTTCTTTTTGCTGCTTGGTTTAGCTCAGTCTTGTTTTGTGCATGTTATTACCTTTACAGGTCTGTCTAATTAAGAGAGGCTGGATGAACAATCTGGAGGAGTAAACATGTGACCGGCCCTTTCCATTGGGCATGGGAGTGAGCACGGTGGGGGGAAAGGAAGTGCTGTAAAGAAACCCAGAGACAAGGGTACAACAAGTGATGGAAAACGATAGTGAGGGGGATGTAGGAGGCCTGGTAGGGCGTGATCAAAGGTAATGTAACCAAGAGGAATTACTGAAACCCAAAGGAAGACTGAGCATGTCAGTGGGCACAAGAGGAAAATCAAAGAGTATAGAAGAGTGAGCTGGGAAGCAAGGGCCAGTTATAGACGTCTAAATAAAGGCATGTACATATGTACATATATTTACAAAGGGGCATGGGGAAATAGATCTATGTCCATATGTTTATAGATTTAGTATTAAGGTAGCAGATGGACATAGGGCCTCCGCTCAAGGACTCCCTCATTGCAATAACACTGTTCTATTAAATTGGCATTCTAAGATGCTCACCTTCCCTACACAATCACTGACCACAAAGCGGCTGCATAAGCAAATGTGGTGAAGAAAGCCGATGGTGTCCAGCTACCTAAAGATATAGCGTGTGGGGTCTTAAAGGCCTGAGGGTAAAGAAACAGCCATCTGGCTCTGAAGCAACAGAGCCCACATGGAGAAAGCATACCAGCCTGTGTGATCACAAAGTTTTAAAGGGATAAGGCAACAGGTATCATGAGAACAAAAAAATCTTATCATGGAGAATGAGAGGGGACTGCCGGGTATAGACCCAAAACCTATTTGCAGTGCACTGGACATCCCCTTACAGAAGGATCTCAGAGTGGAGATTAAAGAATACAGGGTATGAGACAGCAAAGATGAAACACAACTTTCCTCTAGTTCTTAATGCTTTCTCTTGCCCCACTATCATGATCCCAGTTCTACCATACTAATCTGGCCAAACTAGAGAAGGTATTCTAGTACCGATAGGAATTTCAAACACGGGGAATCCAGAGTGGATGGGCCCTTTACCAGTGTTATGAGTGGAGATACTGGGAGGGTGGAGGAAGGGCAGGATGGAAAGTGGGAACCGATTACAAGGATCTTCATTGACCTCAAAAGAAAGGTGGGTGAAAATATGACAAAAGAATTAGTACATTTCCAAGGATTGATGAGGGATGGGTGGCGGGCATTGAGGGGGGAAAAATGAGGAGCTGAGGCCAGGGGCTTGGGTGGAGAGTGGATATTTTGTGAATAAGGAGGGCAATTAATGTACAGATGGGCTTCAAACAGATGATGTATTTATGGATGGTGGTTAGTGTTGTAGGAGCCACTAATGAAAAGATCATAAAAGAAACAAAAATAATCTTGGCAGGGGCTCATGCAAGGATGATCTCAGGCTGGATTAGACCAGTCAAAACAGCTACTGGAGTCGCCTCACCCTGTGTCTATTATTGAGTCAGCCATGATGCTTAGGACCCACAGCCCCAGCAGCTGGCCAGAGAGGGAGGTGGATCTCTGAGGCCATTCCACAGGGGGAATGGTCCTCTGTCCTGCAGGGCCCACCCTCCTTTGTAAGCATGCTGCCTGGGGCAAGGCTTTCATGGAGTCCACACCATGGGAGCTCTACTACTCATGGGGGATTGGCAGGAAGTCTCTGCTCATGCGCACACACCACCAACTAGCTGGAGGATCTCCGTGAACAAAGCCTGAGGCAGACAACAAGCCCACTAACTGATGCTGTAAGAGATACAATCAGCATCCAGAAACCTGCAACTGGGAGTAAGAGGCAGCATACCTTGGTCCCAGCCCCTCCCACTCTAATCTACAAAGAGTGACATTGCAAAGCAGAGGGTTTTCATAAAGCACTTCCAGGACTGTGGAATGAGCAGCCTCGTTTGTGGACATGGATACTCTGTGATCCAGACGTACTACCTCCTCCCTTACAGTCAGCTGAGACAAAAACCCTTGCAAGCAGAAAGCCATGCATCTGAACAGTATCCACCAGCCACTCATGTGCAGCACAGCTGCCTCCAAAGAGCCTTCCTGAGTGAGAGAGAAATCATGCAGAAGCCTGGTCTGCACTCAAGAGAGTTTTATGAGCGTAGGGAGGCGTGGTGGGCAAGTCTGGCCGACCCCAGTGGCTGAATTGAATTTACATGGCCTAGATTGGTCAATCCAGGTACAGGAACCACCCAGGTGACCTCCCCTTCATGGCCAGAAATCTGGACCTCTGAGCATGCACAGGGTGCCTCTCCTAACTGGGCTCTTATCTTGGCCCTATGGGCATGCATAACGGATGCCCCAGTCCCTAGCATAGCTACCTAACATTTGCCCCCCTGAAGAGATATGGACCCAAATCTTTGGGGGTACTGGGCGACGACATCTCTAGCTGCTTCCTGCTGGCAAAAGGGGCGAGGTGGGGCTTTGGGTCCATACCCTTCCTACACTGCTGGGAGGGGTTGTCCATTGAGGGCAACTTTATCCAGGATGGATAAGGTTGAGGTGGTCCAGGAGATGGTAGTCGTGGACCTGGCACACTTGGTTCAGAAGCTTTAATCACCCGATAACTTCTGAGAAAAACAAACGGTCTAAAAGGTGAACAGTTTGACTACGACAAGGCTAAGCTTGTGAGGTGGCAGTGGCCTTGAAATTAGGTGAGTATCACAGGAAACAAAAATAATCTTAGGATTACCAGACATGTGTGTTTGTTCATTGGAAGTACAGGAAGAGGGATAAAAGCATTCACACTTTCCCCTAGGAGGGCACAGGTTTGGGCACTACTAGGTGCAGTCGGATCACTGATTCATTTATGATGCTAAGGTCTTGGACCCGCTGATAAGACCCATCCTTCTTTTTAACCCTATAACGCTTCAATTTTAATTTTGGGAAAAAATTTTCTTTTTGTTGTGGACTTTCATAGTTATAAATATATATATATATATGTATTAATATATACATTTTTAATGTTATGAAAACATCATGCTTCGCGTTATAGAGTTAAATGGAAATAATGGGCTAGTGCAGGACGAGTCAAAAGTGACCAAAATAGAGTAACTGCCTAAGCCATTTTGAATTTTCTTGGGTTCAATTGGAGTAAAGGCTTGTAAATTACCCGGGGTCCAAATTCCCATGGTGCCTCCTACAACGGGTAGAATGTTCAGGGATGTTTCAGGGCTGGGAGATTAATAACCCCTAAGTCCAGGATACCTTAGGGCAGGGGTCTTTAAACTGTTTACCCAGGGGGCCAGTTCACTATCCCTCAGGCCTTTTGAAGGAAAGACTATAGTTTAAAAAAACAAATATTACGAACAAATTCATGTGCACACTGCACATCTTGATTTGAAGTTCAAAAAAAAAAATAAATGGGGCACATACACCCGGCAGAAAGGATCAACGTCCTCGGCTGTCTGCATGTGGCCCACAGGTTGTAGTTTGAGGACCCCTGCTCTCGGCATTCACCAAGAGGATGTGGTTTCAACCCAAAAGCTTGGAGACTCTACAATTTGTTTAAAAGTGATGGGGCAGAAGGAGTCCCTGATTGACCCACGCAAGACTAGTTTTCCCACCCCCTATTACTAAGAGTTCATAGTTATGTTTAAAGGGAACCAGGATATCCCGATCTGATCCCGTTACTTCAAGTGTGGGCTGACATTGCCACTAAGAAGCCTGCAAATATAAAAGACTTACTCCCTCCCGCAAAGAAAGGGCCCTTGTTTCCAAGGTTTCAGGAAACATGGAAGGACCGGAAAAACAAACGGTCCAAGTTCCCAAAACCACATAGGTGGAGGCCATCCCTCCACATCACCCTCCCCCACCCCTCCCCTCCCTCACCCCTCCCCCACACCTCCCCTCCCCTCCCCTCCCCATCACTCTCCCCTAATCGGCTTTATCCCATTTTGCAGGAGAACTCTGGGAGTGGGAGAGCTGGCTTCAAACCCTTTCTTTCAACCCCCGCCCTATAAGGTTTCTAGGGTCCAGAAATAGAAAACTTCTAACAGGCCCTTATTGAGTCACTCCCTCCCCCACCGGCCCCCCAAACTCACCCCCACCCCTAACAAGCAGCCCCCCACACACACTAGTACTGGTATGACTTCCATACTCATCAGCCCACCTGGAATGCTTGCCAACAACTTCTCCAGGTGCTGTTCACAACGGAGGAGGGTAGCCCTTCCAGACAGAGGCCCAGTAAGCAGTCAGTGAACCTGATGGTCAGCGAGCGGGCACTCCCCACTTGGGAGAAACTCTTTTGGCCACTACACCAACAATGTGGGATCTCAATTCCTAGCAAGGCCCAGAGGACTTTACCAGGTATCAACCATTGCTCTTACATGACCCTCTGCAGAAGAGCTAGGAAACCTATGAATTTATCTAAGGTCAGTGAGAATTTTCAGGTTCCTATAAGAGAATATCCGCCTGCCTTTCTAGAGTGGCTGAGGGAAGCCTACGGGCTTTATACCCCTAACGGCCCGGAGGCACTGAAAACAGGAGGGCAATAAGTATTGCCTTTATTACTCAGTCAGTCTGCCTCAGACATGACAAAGAAGTGGGAAGGGTTTGAAGGGAAAAATCTTAGCGATTTGGTACAAGTGGCTCATTGAGTGTATAACAACAGAGATGACCCTAGCACGACAGAGACAAAGAAGCTAGCTAAAATACTAGGAATTGCCATGAGAGACCCCAGAGACTCAGGAAAAGGAGAGCATGGCCCACTCACGGAGAGACTAACCTGTGGGCACCGCCAAGCCATGGGGAAGGACCAATGTGCCTACTGCAGGAAAGAAGGACACTGGAAAAATCAGTGCCTTGAAAACCCGAGGAGAGGTGCACGACCCTCCACTAGAGTGGATGGGCCTCATCTGCACGTAGAAAGACCCAAGCAAGAGACAATAATGCTTGAAGAAGCTCAATGAAGGGGTCAGGGCTCTGTTTCACTTCGCCGCCAAAAGCCCAGGCTAACTCTCCAAGTAGGAGGCCAGGCAGTAAATTTCTTGGTGGACACAGGGGCCACCTTGTCAGGTTCAGAAAGGAATATGGGCACATTTTCAAGAAGAAAGATGTGAATTACTGTGAGCCTATGATTCCTTCCACAGATAACTCACACCAGAAGGTTTGCATGGAGGGTAGGTGGGTTTCCCAAGACAACAAAATAACAAATATCTATCAGCCCTTTGGCCCAGTTAGCCACCTGGTTATGATATCACTGGCTTCTGGCTCAGCTGCTGAGCCAGTGAAGCAGTTATAGCAGGAGAAGACTAGGTGGCCGGTGGCCATCAACAGAAGGACCAAATCTCCACAGTGGGCTTCCTGTTTCAATATGGAGCCACGTATGTTACCTGCTGGACACCATCTCTATCCTGAGCTCATAATTGCCATCGCAGGTCTAGAATGCGGCGCGCAGGTACACACTATATGAAACAGTCTCTGATTAACCCCTCTCGATAACTTGCTGACATGGGAGTCTGGATAATCCTGTACATTTACTTTGCAGATTAGAAAACTCACTCAAAAACACACGGGAGTTGACCCAGAGACACACAACTGGTTAACAACAAAGTCATATTCACAACCAGCGTCTGGACCAAGAGCACGGTGCCCCACAGAACTGTGCCCATCGAGAAGTCAATATCTCCTGGACTCTCAAAAGATCTGAGCTGATACCCACCCCCCCCACATCCTTGCAGCCCCAAAAGATTGTATTTCACAGGATGGCACCGGATCTGCAGCTCGCGGAGAGGGACATATCTGATCAGTGAACACAGGGCAGAACAAGGGGGAGGAGGGGAGAATGGAGCACACCCTGGCCCAATACACCTTGAGGATGATGTTCCCAATCAGAGAAGCCAATCCACAGAGAAGACCACATGGGCAGCCCCACGATGAGAAACGTCCCTCAAAGACCCATAGCCTTAGAGGGGACAACACTGGACACACAGTGTGGGAACTGCGCCCGAACTGATCCTGCCACTTCGATGCATGACACTAAGAGAGTGCAGCGGAAGAGTAAGAAAACGGAGCATCAAAGTCCCCGGGGAATGCCAAAGGTGGACTTTGTGGTCAGGGTTCGGTGCCCCCACAGACTGGACTGGAAAACACTCCTAAAGTTCACCACACAGTCCTTGTACTTTTCTTTCTGGTTAGTGTTGTTTTCTTTTAGTGTCATTGGATTTGGGTTGGGTTTTGTTTTCATTTTTGTTTGTTTTTTTTTTCTTTTTGCTGCTTGGTTTAGCTCAGTCTTGTTTTGTGCATGTTATTACCTTTACAGGTCTGTCTAATTAAGAGAGGCTGGATGAACAATCTGGAGGAGTAAACATGTGACCGGCCCTTTCCATTGGGCATGGGAGTGAGCACGGTGGGGGGAAAGGAAGTGCTGTAAAGAAACCCAGAGACAAGGGTACAACAAGTGATGGAAAACGATAGTGAGGGGGATGTAGGAGGCCTGGTAGGGCGTGATCAAAGGTAATGTAACCAAGAGGAATTACTGAAACCCAAAGGAAGACTGAGCATGACAGTGGGCACAAGAGGAAAATCAAAGAGTATAGAAGAGTGAGCTGGGAAGCAAGGGCCAGTTATAGACGTCTAAATAAAGGCATGTACATATGTACATATATTTACAAAGGGGCATGGGGAAATAGATCTATGTCCATATGTTTATAGATTTAGTATTAAGGTAGCAGATGGACATAGGGCCTCCGCTCAAGGACTCCCTCATTGCAATAACACTGTTCTATTAAATTGGCATTCTAAGATGCTCACCTTCCCTACACAATCACTGACCACAAAGCGGCTGCATAAGCAAATGTGGTGAAGAAAGCCGATGGTGTCCAGCTACCTAAAGATATAGCGTGTGGGGTCTTAAAGGCCTGAGGGTAAAGAAACAGCCATCTGGCTCTGAAGCAACAGAGCCCACATGGAGAAAGCATACCAGCCTGTGTGATCACAAAGTTTTAAAGGGATAAGGCAACAGGTATCATGAGAACAAAAAAATCTTATCATGGAGAATGAGAGGGGACTGCCGGGTATAGACCCAAAACCTATTTGCAGTGCACTGGACATCCCCTTACAGAAGGATCTCAGAGTGGAGATTAAAGAATACAGGGTATGAGACAGCAAAGATGAAACACAACTTTCCTCTAGTTCTTAATGCTTTCTCTTGCCCCACTATCATGATCCCAGTTCTACCATACTAATCTGGCCAAACTAGAGAAGGTATTCTAGTACCGATAGGAATTTCAAACACGGGGAATCCAGAGTGGATGGGCCCTTTACCAGTGTTATGAGTGGAGATACTGGGAGGGTGGAGGAAGGGCAGGATGGAAAGTGGGAACCGATTACAAGGATCTTCATTGACCTCAAAAGAAAGGTGGGTGAAAATATGACAAAAGAATTAGTACATTTCCAAGGATTGATGAGGGATGGGTGGCGGGCATTGAGGGGGGAAAAATGAGGAGCTGAGGCCAGGGGCTTGGGTGGAGAGTGGATATTTTGTGAATAAGGAGGGCAATTAATGTACAGATGGGCTTCAAACAGATGATGTATTTATGGATGGTGGTTAGTGTTGTAGGAGCCACTAATGAAAAGATCATAAAAGAAACAAAAATAATCTTGGCAGGGGCTCATGCAAGGATGATCTCAGGCTGGATTAGACCAGTCAAAACAGCTACTGGAGTCGCCTCACCCTGTGTCTATTATTGAGTCAGCCATGATGCTTAGGACCCACAGCCCCAGCAGCTGGCCAGAGAGGGAGGTGGATCTCTGAGGCCATTCCACAGGGGGAATGGTCCTCTGTCCTGCAGGGCCCACCCTCCTTTGTAAGCATGCTGCCTGGGGCAAGGCTTTCATGGAGTCCACACCATGGGAGCTCTACTACTCATGGGGGATTGGCAGGAAGTCTCTGCTCATGCGCACACACCACCAACTAGCTGGAGGATCTCCGTGAACAAAGCCTGAGGCAGACAACAAGCCCACTAACTGATGCTGTAAGAGATACAATCAGCATCCAGAAACCTGCAACTGGGAGTAAGAGGCAGCATACCTTGGTCCCAGCCCCTCCCACTCTAATCTACAAAGAGTGACATTGCAAAGCAGAGGGTTTTCATAAAGCACTTCCAGGACTGTGGAATGAGCAGCCTCGTTTGTGGACATGGATACTCTGTGATCCAGACGTACTACCTCCTCCCTTACAGTCAGCTGAGACAAAAACCCTTGCAAGCAGAAAGCCATGCATCTGAACAGTATCCACCAGCCACTCATGTGCAGCACAGCTGCCTCCAAAGAGCCTTCCTGAGTGAGAGAGAAATCATGCAGAAGCCTGGTCTGCACTCAAGAGAGTTTTATGAGCGTAGGGAGGCGTGGTGGGCAAGTCTGGCCGACCCCAGTGGCTGAATTGAATTTACATGGCCTAGATTGGTCAATCCAGGTACAGGAACCACCCAGGTGACCTCCCCTTCATGGCCAGAAATCTGGACCTCTGAGCATGCACAGGGTGCCTCTCCTAACTGGGCTCTTATCTTGGCCCTATGGGCATGCATAACGGATGCCCCAGTCCCTAGCATAGCTACCTAACATTTGCCCCCCTGAAGAGATATGGACCCAAATATTTGGGGGTACTGGGCGACGACATCTCTAGCTGCTTCCTGCTGGCAAAAGGGGCGAGGTGGGGCTTTGGGTCCATACCCTTCCTACACTGCTGGGAGGGGTTGTCCATTGAGGGCAACTTTATCCAGGATGGATAAGGTTGAGGTGGTCCAGGAGATGGTAGTCGTGGACCTGGCACACTTGGTTCAGAAGCTTTAATCACCCGATAACTTCTGAGAAAAACAAACGGTCTAAAAGGTGAACAGTTTGACTACGACAAGGCTAAGCTTGTGAGGTGGCAGTGGCCTTGAAATTAGGTGAGTGTCACAGGAAACAAAAATAATCTTAGGATTACCAGACATGTGTGTTTGTTCATTGGAAGTACAGGAAGAGGGATAAAAGCATTCACACTTTCCCCTAGGAGGGCACAGGTTTGGGCACTACTAGGTGCAGTCGGATCACTGATTCATTTATGATGCTAAGGTCTTGGACCCGCTGATAAGACCCATCCTTCTTTTTAACCCTATAACGCTTCAATTTTAATTTTTGGAAAAATTTTCTTTTTGTTGTGGTCTTTCATAGTTATAAATATATATATATGTATTAATATATACATTTTTTAATGTTATGAAAACATCATGCTTCGCGTTATAGAGTTAAATGGAAATAGTGGGCTAGTGCAGGACGAGTCAAATGTGACCAAAATAGAGTACCTGCCTAAGCCATTTTGAATTTTCTTGGGTTCAATTGGAGTAAAGACTTGTAAATTACGCGGGGTCCAAATTCCCATGGTGCCTCCTACAACGGGTAGAATGTTCAGGGATGTTTCAGGGCTGGGAGATTAATAACCCCTAAGTCCAGGATACCTTAGGACAGGGGTCCTTAAACTGTTTACCCAGGGGGCCAGTTCACTATCCCTCAGGCCTTTTGAAGGAAAGACTATAGTTTCAAAAATCAAATATTACGAACAAATTCATGTGCACACTGCACATCTTGATTTGAAGTTCAAAAAAAAAATAAATGGGGCACATACACCCGACAGAAAGGATCAGCGTCCTCGGCTGTCTGCATGTGGCCCACAGGTTGTAGTTTGAGGACCCCTGCTCTCGGCATTCACCAAGAGGATGTGGTTTCAACCCAAAAGCTTGGAGACTCTACAATTTGTTTAAAAGTGATGGGGCAGAAGGAGTCCCTGATTGACCCACGCAAGACTAGTTTTCCCATCCCCTATTACTAAGAGTTCATAGTTATGGTTAAAGGGAACCAGGATATCCCGATCTGATCCCGTTACTTCAAGTGTGGGCTGACATTGCCACTAAGAAGCCTGCAAATATAAAAGACTTACTCCCTCCCGCAAAGAAAGGGCCCTTGTTTCCAAGGTTTCAGGAAACATGGAAGGACCGGAAAAACAAATGGTCCAAGTTCCCAAAACCACATAGGTGGAGGCCATCCCTCCCCATCACCCTCCCCCACCCCTCCCCTCCATCACCCCTCCCCTCCCCCATCCCTCCCCCACCCCTCCCCTCCCCTCCCCTCCCCATCACTCTCCCCTAATCGGCTTTATCCCATTTTGCAGGAGAACTCTGGGAGTGGGAGAGCTGGCTTCAAACCCTTTCTTTCAACCCCCGCCCTATAAGGTTTCTAGGGTCCAGAAATAGAAAACTTCTAACAGGCCCTTATTGAGTCACTCCCTCCCCCACCGGCCCCCCAATCTCACCCCCACCCTTAACAAGCAGCCCCCCCCCACACTAGTACTGGTATGACTTCCATACTCATCAGCCCACCTGGAATGCTTGCCAACAACTTCTCCAGGTGCTGTTCACAACGGAGGAGGGCAGCCCTTCCAGACAGAGGCCCAGTAAGCAGTCAGTGAACCTGATGGTCAGCGAGCGGGCACTCCCCACTTGAGAGAAACTCTTTTGGCCACTACACCAACAATGTGGGATCTCAATTCCTAGCAAGGCCCAGAGGGCTTTACCAGGTATCACCCATTGCTCTTACATGACCCTCTGCGGAAGAGCTAGGAAACCTATAAATTTATCTAAGGTCAGTGAGAATTTTCAGGCTAAGAGAATGTCCGCCTGCCTTTCTAGAGTGGTTGATGGAAACCTACAGGCTTTATACCCCTAACAGCCCGGAGGCCCCGAGAACAGGAGGGCAATAAATATTGCCTTTATGACTCAGTCAGTCTGCCTCAGACCTGAAAAAGAAGTGGGAAGGGTTCAAGGGAAAAATCTTAGTGATTTGATACAAGTGGTTCATTGAGTATATAACAACCGAGATGACCCTAGCACGACAGAGACAAGGAAACTAGCTAAAATACTAGGAATTGCCATGAGAGACCCCAGAGACTCAGGAAAAGGAGAGCATGGCCCACTCACGGAGAGACTAACCTGTGGGCACTGCCAAGCCATGGGGAAGGATCAATGTGCCTACTGCAGGAAAGAAGGACACTGGAAAAATCAGTGCCTTGAAAACCCCAGGAGAGGTCCACGACCCTCCACAAGAGTGGACGGGCCTCATCTGCAACGAGAAAGAACCAAGCAAGAGACAATAAGGCTTGAAGAGCTGCATGAAGGGGTCAGGGCTCTGTTTCACTTCGCCGCCAATACCCAGGCTAACACTCCATATAGGCCAGGCAGTAAATTTCTTGGTGGACACAGGGGCCACCTTCTCAGGTTCAGAAAGGAATACGGGCACATTTACAAAAAGAAAGATGTGTATTACTGTGAGCCTATGATTCCTTCCACAGATAACTCACACCAGAATGTTTGCATGGAGGTTAGGTGGGCTTCCCAAGACAACAAGATAACAAATATCTATCTGCCCTTTCTCCCAGTTAGCCACCTGGTTATGATGGCACTGGCTCCTGGCTCAGCTGCTGAGTCAGTGAAGCAGTTATAGCAGGAGAAGACTAGGTGGCCGGTGGCCATCAACGGAAGGACCAAATCTCCACAGTGGGCTTCCTGTTTCAATATGGAGCCACGTCTGTCACCTACTGGACACCATCTCTATTCTGAGCTCATAATTGCCACCCCAGGTCTCAAATGCAGCGCGCAGATACACACTATATGAAACAGTCTCTGATTAACCCCTCTCAATAACTTGCTGACATGGGCTTCTGGATAATCCAGTACATTTACTTTCCAGATGAGAAAACTCCCTCAAAAACACACAGGAGTTGACCCAGAGACAAAAACTGGTTAACAACAAAGTCATATTCACAACCAGCGTCTGGACCAAGAGCACGGTGCCCCACAGAACTGTGCCCATCGAGAAGTCAATATCTCCTGGACTCTCAAAAGATCTGAGCTGATGCCCCCCCTCCCACCTCCTTGCAGCCCCCAAAGATTGTATTTCACAGGATGGCACCGGAGCTGCAGCTCGCGGAGAGGGACATATCTGATCAGAGAACACAGAGCAGAACAAGGGGGAGGAGGGGAGAATGGAGCACATCCTGGCCCACTATACCTTGAGGATGATGTTCCCAATCAGAGAAGCCAGTCCACAGAAAAGACCACATGGGCAGCCCCACGATGAGAAACGTCCCTCAAAGTCCCATTGCCCTAGAGGGGACAACACTGGAGACACAGTGTGGGAACTGCGCCCGAACTGATCTTGCTACATCGAGGCATGACACTAAGGGAGTGCAGCGGAAGAGAAAGAAAACGGAGCATCAAAGTCCCCGGGGAATACCAAAGGTGGACTTTGTGGTCAGGGCTCGGTGCCCCAACAGACTGGACTGGAAAACACTCCTAAAGTTCACCACACAGTCCTTGTACTAACTATGAGCTTTTCTTTCTTGGTTAGTTTTGTTTTCTTTTAGTGTCATTGGATTTTTGTTGTCTTGGTTTTTTTGGGTTGCTTGTCTTGGTTTTGTGCATGTTATTACCTTTTCTGGTCTGTCTAAATTAGATAGGCTGGATGTCCAATCTGGAGGACAAAACCCAGGACCAACACTTCTGGGGTGTGGGGCATGGGAAAGAGGGAGGTGGGCGTAAAGGAAGCGGTGTTAAGAAACCCAGAAACAAGAGAACAGGAAGTCATGCATATCCGTGGTGAGGTAGATGTAGGAGGCCTGGTAGGGTGGGATCAAGGGTAATGGAACCAAGAAGAATTACTGAAACCCAAAGGAAGACTGAGCATGGCAGTGGGCACAAGAGGAAAATGAAACGGAAATAGAAGAGCAAGCGAGGAAGCAAGGGCCTGTTATAGAGGTCTTTTAAAAAGTATGTCCATATGTAAATATATTCATATATGAGCATGGGGAAATAGACCTACGTCCATATATTTATAGGTTTCGTATTAAGGTAGCAGATGGACTCTGGGCCTCCACTCAAATACTCCCTCATTGCAAGAATACTTTGTTCTATTAAACTGGCATTCTATGGTGCTCACCTTCCCCACAGGTACACTGAAGACAAAGCTGATGGTGCCCAGCTGTCAAAAGATATAGCGTCTGAGGTCTTAAAAGCTTGAATGTAAACAAGCGGCCACCTAGCTCAGAAGCAACAAAGCCCACATGGAATAATCACACCAGCCTATGAGATCACGAGGTTTCGAAGGGATCAGGTGTCAGGCATCATCAGAACAAAAACATCTTATTGGGAATGAGAAGAGTGCTTGGTAGAGACCCAAAGCCCATTTCCAGACCACTGGACAATACCTTACAGAAGGGTCTCAGAGAGGAGATGAGCCAAGACTAGGTACGAGATAGCAATGATGAAACACAACTTTCCTCCAGTTGCTAAATGCTTTCTCTCCCCCCATTATCATGACCCCAATTCTACCTTACAAATCTGGCTAGACCAGATAATGTACACTGGTACAGATAGCAACTGGAAACACAGGGAATCCAGGGTGGATGAGTCCTTTAGGACCAGTATTATGAGTGAAGACACTGAGAGGGTAAGCGGGAGGGCAGTTTGGAAACGGGGAACTGATTACAAGGATGTACATTTTACTTCAACAGAAAAGTGGGTGAAGGGGGATATCAGACAGTGCAAGATATGACAAAAATTAGTAAATTACCAAGGATTGATGAGCGAGGGGTAGCGCACATGGGGGGTGGGGATGGGAATGAGGAGCTGAGGCCATGGGCTTGGGTGGAGAGTGGATATTTTGAGAATGAGGGAAATGAATGTACAAATGTGCTTTACACAACTGATGTATGCATAGAATGTGTTTAGTGTTGTATGAGCCCCTAATAAAACGTTAAAAAAAAAAAAAGATCTGGGCAGAGGACTCATTCAAGGATCATCTCAGGCTGGATTAGACCCTTCTAAGTAGAAAGTCCTGCATCTGAACAGTATCCACCAGCCATTCATGTCCAGTTCTGCTGCCTCCAAAGAGCCTTCCTGGGTTTGTCAGATCTCTCTGGGGACAGACAGACCTTGGTCCTCTGCTCTGCGTGAGAAAGAATGCATGTAGAAGCCTGATTGTCATCCAAGTGGGTTTTATGAGCATTAGGGAGGCATGGTGGGCAACCCTGGTCAACCCCAGCAGCTGAATTTAATTTACTTGGCATTGGTGGGTCAATCAAGTTGCAGCACTCACCCAGGTGTACCTCCTCTTCCTGGCCGGAAACCTGAACCTCTGAGCACGCACAGTGTGCCACTCCTTCTTGGGCTGCTACCTTGGCCCTCTGGGCATGCATAATGGACACCCCAGTCCCTAGGATAGCTACCTAACATTTGCCCCCTGAAGAGGTATGGACCCAAATCTTTGGGGTACTGGGCGACGACATCTCTAAGTACTTCCTGCTGCAAAAGGGGCAAATGGGGCTCAGAAGGGATTGTCCACTCAGGTCCCAGGATGGATAAAGTTGAGGTTGTTCAGGAAATCGTGGTCCTACAGCTGGCACA
The DNA here is from genome assembly GCF_050624435.1 of Tenrec ecaudatus. NCBI lineage: Eukaryota > Metazoa > Chordata > Mammalia > Afrosoricida > Tenrecidae > Tenrec > Tenrec ecaudatus. Next base: position 650,125 of record NW_027457595.1, on the reverse strand, counting down.
CTTGGTTTGGAGGCCTTGGTAACCTGAGAACTTCTGGAAAAACAAACAAAAAGACAAAAGGTTGAAGAGTTTAAGTGAGACAAGTCTAAGATTCGGAGGAGGTAGTTCCCTTCAAGTTAGGTGAGTGTCACAAGAAATAAGTATACTTAGGATTATCAGGCATGTGTTTGTTCACTCTAAGTACAGGAACGGGGATTAAAGCATTCACAATTTCCCTAGGAGGGCACAGGGTTTGGGCACTACTAGGTGCAGTGGGATCACTGCTTCATTTATGATCCTAAGGTCTTACACCTGCTGATAAGACCCATCCTTTTTAACCGTATAATGGCTCAATTTTCAATTTTGGGAAAATGTTTTTGTTTTTATTCTTTATTTTCAAAGTTATCTATCTATTTATCTGTCTGTTTATCTATCTATCTATTAATATATACATTTCTTTATATGTTATGGAAATATGCTCAGCGTTATAGAGTTAAATGGTAATATTGGGGTACTACAGGGGGAGTCAACAGTAATCAAAAGTAGAGTAACTGCCTAAGTCATTTTTAATTTTCTTGGCTTCAATTTGAATAAAAGGCTGGTAAATTACCCAGGGACCAAATTTCCCTGGTGCCTCTACTATGGGTAGAATGATCAGGGGTGTGTCAGGGCTGCGAGAATAGTAACCCCTAAGTCCAGGATCCCTTAGGACAGGGGTCCTCAAACTGTTTACCTAGGGGGCCAGTTCTGTCCCTCAGATCATTGGAGGGTCAGACTATAGTTTTTAAAAAACCTATGAACAAGTTCCTATGCACACTGCACGAGCCGGCTGCTAAGCAGGACAGGCAGAGGCAGCAAAAACACCCTGAGGGTGGAATAAATGTCGTCAGGCCACATGTGCCCCACGGGCCACAGTTTGAGGACGCCTGCCTTAGGGGTTCCTGTGTGCACTGGGGATGAAGGTCTCTACTGCTCCTCAAAAGGAGAAATGCTCTAAATTCTGGCATCTCCGCCCATTTCCCATCACTCTACAGAACTGTTCCAGGTGAATCAGGGTTGGAAGGAAAAGTGTGCCATTCTCTGGCCACCATTCTCCTTTCTCAAATAAAGTTGCATAGTGTATCAGCTTTTGTTTGTCTAGCCTCTGTGTCAACTCTATCCCAATTGGACAGGATTCATGCAAGGGGGCAATTCCTGAGTATGAAGCTGCTAAGTCCCATCTCGAAAGCACAAAACAAGGCTATTTAGAGCTTGCTGCCTCAAGGTCAATAACCCCGCTTCAGAGCAGACCCCTGGTGTGCTATTAAACTGATGCCTCTGACAGGTGCCCCCACCATAGACAAAGGGTCAAAGAGCAGTCACTGTGGGCGACTTTAGGTCCAACCATTTTCTAGACAATAAGCTAGGAGGACCACTGCTTGGGATGGCCCCACAGCCTTCCAAGATGCCTGCTGGCAGGAGCAGACTCTCAAATCTCTGAAGGGAAGGGGCATCTGGCAGCTCAGGGAACCTTTAGGAAAATTGGAATTTCTGGCTGGAACATCATGGCAGCTGAGCTATATTAAGAGCTGTCCCCAAAAGTGCGTGAAGAAACACCACTGAAAGCCGAAAAGTAAGGGTTACCCAGGCTAGGCTTCCGAACGCCTTTGTCTTAAGACTGAGCAATGGAAAACCAGCCAGTAACAAGGAACAAACCTACACTGGTAGAACACTAACCCTAGAACACCTGAAGTTTTCAATGCAGGAAATAATATTTTTTTTGTTTTTATTCTTTACTTTCATTGTTATCAATATATATAACAACCAAAGTATATTTTAAAAGTACAAATTTTCAAAAATATAACCAAATTGTCATATTTATAATATATAATTTTGGTGCCAGATACATTTTAATTAAATGTTACAAAAAAGTCCTGCTCAGTGTTATAGGGCTCAAGCAGCTTGTTTTAAAAACCAGGAGAAAGGCAAAGGGAACGGAGGGTAAAAGGGAAACATTTGGCTGCCGGGACAAGGCAGGGCTATCTCCCAGGCCTAAATCAACCAGCTCCCGAGGCAGTGCCCTTCCACGTGTTTGGACTGGTGGGCACCATTTTGGCCAGGGTCATAGGCCCTGTTTCCCCATGGCGGCTATGTAGGTTCTCTGGGAAAACCATAAAGAGCCTTGATAATGGTGAAGCCATTCTGAACTGACAGAAGCCACCATGAAAGGTAAATAAAGTAGCTATGAACTGTCAATGAACTAGCTGATATTGGGGTGGTAGGCCGTGCAGACGTAGCCCAAGGGAATGTCCCAAAGGAAATGGATGTTCAGAAGGCTTTTGAGAACAAGAGCAGTTTTTGTTCAACTAAGAATGGCTAACCGCAACACCCCACTTCTCTACTCTGCCTGCTTGCACACCTGCACATTGCACAAGTATAAAAACCTTTGGAAAATTCAACTGGGGGCTGCTCAGTCTCCTCTCAAGAGGGCTGACAGACCCTGTGCAGAAAATAAAACTTTTTCTGTTGAACTTGCCGGTGGTCGGAGATGCTTTCTTTCTGGGAATGGACAGTAGCTACAACATTTCGAGGTGCACCGAGATCCGAGTGCCACTGTCGGAGCCTGCTTAGAAAGGGGAACCAGGACATCCTGATCTGATCCCTTAAATTCATGTGTGGATTGACATTGCCACTAAGAAGCCAACATATATAAAAGACTTACTTCCTCCCCCAACATAAAGAGTTCTTGTTTCCAAGATTTCAGTAAACATGGCAGGACCGGAAAAACAACCTGTCCAAGTTCCTAAAACCACCAAGGTGGAGGCTGTCCCTGTCCCTCCCCCCTCCCTTCCCCCTTTCCCTACCTGTCTGATTTATCCCATTTTGCAAGAGGACTCTGGGAGCAGGAGAGCTGGCTTCCGACCCTTGGTGCCGCTGCCACCCTATCAGGTTCCCAAGGGGCCGGAGAGAGGAATACTCACAGCCTCTTTTTGAGCCCCCCCACCCCACAACAAATACACTAGGGCAGGCATGTCTTAACAACCCCCAGAGAAAGATCACTCAGCAGCAGCCATTCTCCCCTTAAGGCAAGCAGCCCCCAAACCTGGGAAGACTCCCGAATCCCTTTTTCAGTATATGTTCCCTTTTGTTCCAGGGGTTTGTATAATTGGAACCAACAAAACCCCTTTTTTCTGACAAACCATAAGGTCTGATTTCTTTGCTAGATATGGTTTTCCATACTCATCAGCCCACCTGAGGTGATTTCCTGCAACTTCTCCAGGTGCTGTTCATATCAGAGGAATGGGACCCCTTCCAGAGAGGCCCAGAAGGCAGTCAATGGACCTAATGGTCAGCCAGCGGGCACTCCCCACTTGAGAGAAATTTTTTTCCCCACTGCACAACCAATGTGGGATCCAAACTCCTAGCAAGGCCCAGAGGGCTTAAGCAGATATCACCAGTTGCTCTTGCAGGGCCTCCGCTTAACCACTAGGAAGCCTATAAATTTATCTAAGGTCAGTGAGAATTCTCAGGCTCCTACAAGAGAATGTCCGCCTGCCTTTTTAGAGTGGCTGATGGACGCCTACGGGCTTTATACCCCTATTGACCTGAAAGCCCCCTGAGAACAGGAGGGAAGTAAGTATTGCCTGTATTATTCAGTCAGTCTGCCTCAGACATGAAAAAGAAGTGGGAAGGGTTTGAAGGGAAAAATCCTAGTGATTTGGTAGAAGTGGCTCATTGAGTGTATAACAACAGAGACAAAGAAACTAGCTAAAATACTAGTAATTGCCATGAGAGACCCCAGAGGCTCAGGAAAAGGAGAGCATGGCCCACTCACGGAGAGACTAACCTGTGGGCACCACCAAGCCCCGAAGAAGGATCAATGTGCCTACTGCAGGAAAGAAGGACATTGGAAACATCAGTCCCTTGAAAACGCCAGGAGAGGTGCACGACCCTCCACTAGAGAGGACGGGCCTCATTCACACCTAGAAAGACCCAAGCAGGAGACAATAATGCTTGAAGAAGCTGAATGAAGGTGTCAGGGCTGTTTCACTTGGCCTCCAGGATCCCACGCTAACACTCCAAAAAGGGGGCCAGCCAGTAAATTTCTTGGTGGACACAGGGGCCACCTTCTTGGTTTTGGAAAAGACTACAGGTGCATTGTCAAAAGGAAAGATTTTAATTACAGGTGCCACATGGCAGACCCAAGCATACCCATGGACAACGGCCAGAATAACAGATTTAGCACAAGAGACAGTTCCACACTCCTTCCTGGTAATGCCTCAGGGCCCCTTTCCCCTAATTGGTCGGGATTTATTACGATAAATGGTGGCCATGATTACTTTCTCATCTGCTGCAACCACCTTAACCCTTGAACTTGAAAAGGCAAAGGTTTTGCTCACCGCTCCACTGCCAGAGGGATATGTGTTTTATCAAAGAGCAGAAGAAACCTCCTCAAAGGAACTTCTTGATAAATGGCTAAAAGATATTCCTTTTGTTTGGGCAGAGAACAACCTGCCAGACCTTGCTGAACATCAGGTGCCTGCGGTCGTACAACTTCTGAGCTCAGCCACACTGGTGAGTGTCAAGCAAAACCCTACTCCCTGGAAAGCACAGGTGGGTATTGCTGTTCACATATGCAGACTAAAGAGGACAGGCATTTTGGTGCCCTGCAAGTCCACATGGAACGCTCCCCTGCTGCCCATGCCGAAACCGGGAACTGAGGACTTCCAAATGGTGCAGGATCTCGGAGAGGTAAATGCGAGGGTAGAAACTGTCCACTCCACGGTACCAAACTCCGAGACCCTCCTGAGTACTATCCCATCAAACTGAATTTGTTATACTGTTTTGGACTTAAAGTATGCTTTGTTCTCCATACCCTTGTCCTCTGTACGTCAACCCAATGAAGACTTACAGGAATACAAGGAGGAACACCCCCAAACCCCCTTGCTCCAGTATGAAGATAACCTCCTCCTGGCCTCCGAAACCCTGGAGGAATGCCCAAGTGCTACCGAGGACCTGTTAATAGTCCTTGGCCAATTGGGGTCCAGGTAATCTGCAAGAGAGGCTCAACTGTGTGTCAATAAAACTGTATACCTAGGCTACCAACTGGAGGAGGGAAAACAGACCTTGTCCCCCAGCCGCACTGAGGTGATCCTCAAAATCCCAGTCCCTGAGACTAAGAGGCAGGTGTGAGAGTTTCTAGGATTTGTGGGGTACTGTCCATTGTGGAATTTGGGATTTGAGGGATTAGCCAAACTCCTATATGCAAGTACTGGGGAAAGGAAAAAACTTCAATGGACTGAAGTAGAACAGCAAGCCTTTGAATCCTTAAAAACGTCGTTCATATGGGCACCCTCTCTTCCCCTTCCAGACATAGAAAATCCCTTCCAATTGTCTATGAGGCCAGGGGCACAGCAAAAGGAATGCTAACTCAGAACTTGCAGCCATGAAAGAGACCTGTGGCCGATCTTTCAATCACACTAGACTCTGTAACTGCAGGATGGCCGAGCTGCATGCGAGCTGAGGCTGCCACGGCCATCCTAGTTATAGAAGCTAGGAAGCTTACACTGGGGCAGGATATTGCTGGGGTAGGGGGACCTATGGTTGAGCCCCTCCTAACAAGTCCCCTGGACCGGTGGATCTCGAATGCCAGGATTATACCACAAATCCCCAAGGTAATGGCCATGACCATGCCATCCCAAGTGTTACTGCCACAACCTACATACTCGGAAAATGATCTAAAGGTAAGCCAAGAGCTGGGCTGCCAAAGAAACTCGGAGCATCCAGGTGGCTGCTCCATCCTGATGGAAGAAGATTCATGCCAGAAGCTCTGGGAGAGATCTGATTCAAGGACTACATGAAGGTATGCACTCAGGATCCTCTAAATGGTCTCAGTTGCTCCTCAGGTACTTTTACATACCCAGGCTTGGACACTGGGTGGCAGATGACACCACTGTTGCTTGCACTGTGCTCGCTCGGGGAAACATCCCTAGAAAAGAAAAGGAGCAACCCCAACCACAAGCTCGAGGTAGTACTCCTGGAGAATTCTGGGAGGTGGACTTTATGGATATCAAACTTAGAAAGTATGGCTACGGGTATTTGCTGGTGCTAGTGGACACCTATTTTGGATGGGTGGGAGCCTTCCCAACAAAGAAGGACACTTCTGCCACTGGGTGTAAATTATTAGTAACTAAAATTGTCCCTAGATTTGGCTTCCCACCACCTTGGGGTCCAACAATGGCCCAGTATTCATTGCTCAAATTACTAAAGTATTAGCAATGCTTCTAAATATTAACTGGAAGCTCTACTGGGCTTATAGGCCCCAAAGTTCAAGGCAAGTAGAAAGAATAAACAGAACCCTAAAGGAATTGTTAGTTAAGTTGCATTTAGAAACTGGCGATAACTGAATTGATCCTTTCTTTACCTTTTGCCCTACTTCGAGTCCGTTGCACTCCCTATGTGAAAAGCACGACCCCGTTTGAATTTAAGTTTGGCAGACCTTCCCCAATTCTCCCAAGACTGAAGGAAGTAGAAGTAATGGAAGTCACTACTTGTTCCTTCATGAAGTGCCTGCAGGCTGTCCAGCAGGTGAGACAAATCATCTGCTCCGACACCTTCATTTTGGGCCCAACCAAGGGAAAGGTGAAGAGGCAGCCCACAACTTGCAACCTGGAGACTGAACGTGGGTAAAGAAGCACTGACCCGAGACCTTAGAACCTAGGGGGACTGGCCCATACTAGGTGATACTTATAACACCAACTGCTATTAAAGTAGTGGGGAAGGGGCCGTGGATTCATCAGTCACAAGTCAAAAAAAGCCCTCCCTGAGCATATCCTGAAAAGATGAACACTCAGAAAGACAGAAAAACCCTCAAAATTAAGGCTTTACAGAACTTAATTGTTTTTGTCTGAGCATTGCTGACAGCACCCGCCATTTCGCCCAACCACAAACACATCTGTGGACTGCTACTCGAACCTCCAACAGTGAATATGTAACTTCTTACACTGGGTCTGACCCCCGTTTCCGCTTTGATTTGTTTGATTTGCTAGGAAAGAGCTGGCATTCCGGATCCTTTAAAGGTAAAGGGCACAATGGGGCCCATAACCGGAATCCCGTCCTATGGGTGCGGAATACCCTCTATAGAAAGAAGGCTCCAAACACACCATTTCTATAGATGCCCGGCTCATGGGCTCCCTAACTGCCAAGGGGAGGGACATTGCCATTGTGCAGCTTAGGGTTGTGAAACTATCATCTTCAGGGTGGAAACTTGTTAAAGACGACCCTATTGTTTTTACAAGAATGGGACTCAAGTCGGAGGGGTTTGATCCCACCACGTGTATGGTTTCCAAATGTAACCCAATAAGAACTGGATTCAAGCGTTATTGGGTTCACTGGGAACACATGGGGAATTCAGTATTATGTAAATGATAGAGATCCCGGGACAACCTTTACTATGCAGCAAAGTAAAATATGGCAACTTCCTGTCCATAAATAGGCCCAAACCTGGTGATAAATCCTGAAGAGCCACAGCTGGGTGTCATTAAGATTCCTTTGCCGCACCCTCCAGACTCTTCAGTAACTTTCCCGTTCACTGCCAGCCCAACTCAAAGGGCCCTTCCCATTCAGGAGCCACCTCAAGGTTCTGTGTTTGATACTCTGGATGCTGTATTCCAATTTATGAACTCAAATCCTAACCTCGCAACTGATTGTTGGCTTTGTCTGAACCCTGCTCCCCCTTACTCGGTAGGCACAGCTACAAATAGCACTATTGGTGCAGAGCGTAATCCAATTAGAAATGTTAGTAAGAAGGATTACACGAAGCAGCAGTCTGTAGGTGAGGTTAGAGTGGACTCAACTCTAGCTCACTTTAAAAGATTACCAAGGGCGAAGACTGTTTTTATTCATCTAATTATCCCTTTAATATATCAAAATATCAAGATTTTTGCCTTCAAGCTGTTCCTATTGAACCAAATGGTGATCCTTATTTGTTATCTGCCCCAACGGGTACTTGCTTTACTTGTTCCACAGGACTAGCACCCTGTCTCCTTTCCCCAGTATTAGCAGCAGACCCGGGTATTTGTGTCCTAGTGCATGTTATTCCTCAAGTGTACCTGTGTTCTGGTGAAGGAGGTAGGGATAACTTTGGAATTTCTGGATGAGCTAAAAGAGCCCCAATGTCAGTCCCACTGTTAACGGGGCTTGGGATTATGGGATTAGCTGCAGTCGGGTCAGTTGCTTTAATACAAGGAAACTTAAACTATCAGACTCTTAGTCAGCAAATTGCTTTAGATTTACAGGGATAAAAATACCATGTTTCCCATTTAGAAAGATCCTTAGACTCCCTTGTAGAAGTGTGTTGCCAAACTGCCGAGGGCTTGACTTGCTCCTTTTGAAACAAGGAGTGTTGTGCATGGCATTAGGAGAAACTTGTTTTATGCAAACCATTCAGGAATCATTAAAGATAGTTTAGCCCTGGTTAGGAAAAGATTAGAGGAAAGAGTCAAGAAAAGAAATGAAGAAACCAATTGGTTTGAAAAGCTACTTAATTGGGCAACCTGGCGAACCACCCTAGTAACGCCCCTAGCCGGATCCCTAATCCTCCTCCTGCTAAACCTCACGTTTGGACCAATAATAACCAATAAGCTAGTGGCAGTCCTCAAACAGAAAGTACAAACCATAAAACTCTTAGTGCTGAGCCCACCATACACTGGGCTGGCTACCGCAGATTCAATGATTTGAACTCGGCTAAGAAGAGGAGGGAATGTAGCAGCTCTGGGCAAAGCTTAAACAGCCTTGACAAGAGAAGTCATTTTGAGCTGATAGAAGCCATTATGAACAGTAAATAAACTAGCTATGAACTGTCAACGAACTAGCTGATATTGGGGAGGTAGGCTGTGCAGACGTAGCCCAAGGGAACGTACGGAAGGAAAGACCAGAGCAGGTAATGTTCAACTAAGAATGGCTAACTGCAACACCCTGCTTCTCTACCTGCTTGCATACCTGCACATTGCAAAAGTATAAAAACCTTTGGAAAATTAGACTGGGGGCCACTCAGTCTCCTCTCAAGAGAGCTGACAGTCTCTGCGCAGAAAATAAAACTTGTTCTGTTGAACTTGCCCGCGGTCTGGGTGGCTTTCTTTCTGGGAAGAGACAGTAGCTACAACAGACACAGGTGGCGCCATTCTGCCTGGGAGTGGAGTCATGTGGCTGGGAAAATGGAAGCCGCAGATTGTGGCCTAGCCGAAAGCCAGCCTGGAGCCAACCACCCAGCCAGAGACCGGCCCAAACCAACAGGGTAGATGTGGGCGCTCCCAGCCATCCTGATTGGCGGAGCCGCAGCACACCACTGTGTCCCAGTCTTGGTGCAACAGACTCCATTTTGAGGCCTGCACCTCCATCTTAGCTCTCAAGACTGACCCCTAACCGACCTCCCCTCCCCTGCTCTACCCCAAATTCCTGGAACCAGCTCGTCCCAAAGCCAGAATGTTTTCTGAATATATGGTCACTCCACCCCTCCCTCACATATAGATAAGATTAACGACCCCTCTGAAGCACCTATGTGCGCAGATCCTCCCCAGCCATGATCAAAATACTCTACGGACAACCTTTTCTTTTCTCGCCTCTTCCTGCAACTGATTGCCCTCTGCTAGCTTCGTACCTTCCATACTTGTCCTTGCTCCGCAACCTTCTTAGACAACACGAAAACTCCCCCATCCCTGAACCATCTCCGACCTCTGCTGATCACCAAAAACCAGTGCATCCTGGAAATGCTGTGTTAATTAAATCCCTAGCACCCAGACCCTTAGCACCCCGGTGGGAAGGCCCTTACACCGTAGTGCTCACTACTCCCTTGGCAGTCAAGGGTCTTGGAATAGATTCCTGGGTACATTTGTCCCGAGTCAAGGCAGCAGTGAACTCTGACCATGGCTCCCAGTGGTCTGACTCAGTCTAGTGGTCCTATGTCTCTCCGCCTCACTCGCCTCACCAAGCCAGCCAGCTAAACCTAACATAATTTCCCCTTTTGCTAGCGATTTTACTTGACTGAAAACTATACCAATTACGCCCGCACTAAGCATTATGATTATTTGCTGGCCACCGCTGACTGCCCACCCACAGGGTGCAGAACACCCATATACTTAAATTTCACTGACTTTAAGCGGCATCAAGGAAAAGCTGATCCCATTATTTGCTACCTGTATGACCAGAAGGCAACTACCCAATGTGCAAAAAGGTGAATACAGAAAAATGTAGGGTGTCCTTGGTCTTCCTGCCAGATACTTTACCTTTCCCTTTGTCCCCAGGGATGATTCTACTACCATAAATCTAAATACACTCTCACAATCCCAGACCCCTGGGATAGCCGCTGGACACCTCTGGTTCCAGGAGCGTGGTACGCCACTCGCCGAGAGAAATTTCCAGACGCCAAACTCTATGTATGGAGGTCGCTACTCCAGGTCCAATCCACCATCCACTGTAATATTCAGATCCAAGACCTTCAACTCACTAAGCAAATTTCTAAACCTTCTGAGTCTCCCTTCTCCCAGCTTACCCTGCTACAGCAGGGACTGGCCATCGCCACTTTGCTGGACTAGCCAACCTCTCCACCTGCTGCATGTGTGCAGCCCTAGAACGCCCTCCTCTGGTAGCAGTACCAGGTCCTGCCCTGTCATTTTCATCCAACGTAAAGACCACAAAACCCATAACCATCCCCAATATTCCTCTGTACATCCAACCAGAAAACACTCAAGTGCCCTTTTGCTACTCCAATCCATCGACACAGACATGTAATGTCACCCAAATCCCCTCCAAACCACTAACAGCGCCAGAAAAAAATTTTCTTTTGGTGCAACTATACACTAAGCATTTAAACATCAGTTCTACCTTACCCTTTTGTGCCTGCCCATCACTCTGGTTCCGCAGCTCACTACATACACTCCGGCTGAGGTCCAGGACAAATACATCCAGGTATACAGTCGCCAAACTAAAAGAGCAGTTTTTCTTCCGATAGCAGTGAGAATCTCCTTAGCCTCAGCAGCAGGTGCAGTAGGACTCAGCGGCGGGACCCTTAGAACCTCTATCACCACAGCAGACAAGTTATCCACACGCTTCCAGCTGGCAGTTGATGCCTCTGCCAAATCTCTAGCCTCCCTGCAGAAACAAACAACCTCTGTTGCCCAAGTTGCCTTGCAGAGCCGCTGCACTTTAGACCTCATCACTGCTGAAAAAGGAGGAACCTGCTAATTCCTCCAGGAGGAATGCCGTTATTACATCAATAAGCTGGGAATTGTGGAAACTAGAGTCCAGACCCTCAACAAGCTAAACCGTGAGCTGCAAAACAACAGATTCAGAACAGACGGATCCTCTTCCTGGTGGAACTCTTCTCTGTACTCCTTCCTAGCCCCCATACTAGAACCCATAATTTTAGTAGTAATTTTGCTCTTAATTGCTCCTTGTCTCATTCAGCTCCTGCAAAGTTGACTCCGCGAAATCACCCGTATAGCAGTCCACCAGCAACAACAACCTCTCCACCCTGTGCCAGGCCGCAACTCCCAGTACTCTGCCTGGAAAAGCCCCTCCCCTTGCTCTTCGCCCACTACCCACAGGAAGCAGTTACAGAAATGGACTAATGTTGTCCCTTTTCCCTATAGGGTCAGTCTAAAACGTCCTGTCTTGGCACAACAGACTCCATTTTAGTTCTCAAGACTGACCCCTAACTGACCTCCCCTCCTCTGCTCAACCCCAAATTCCTGGAACCAGCTCCTCCCAAAGCCAGAAGGTTTTCTGAAGATATGGTCACTCCACGCGTCCCTGACATATGTAGGTAAGATTAACGACCTTCTCCCTTTGGAAGCACCTGTGTGCGCAGATCCACCCCCCCCCCCAAGCTATGATTCTCCCCAGCTGTGCCTGCCAGCAGTGGGCATAAAAACGCCGCCAGGATTTTTTCCCTGGCGTGGCTTCAATAGCTCAATACCCTGAGTTGCTGAACCCGCCACAAGTTCGCAATAAAGCCTGCTTCTAAAACTTAATTAATTGGGTCTTTGATTCTGTTTTCGAGTCCAAATAAACTTTTACACTGAGCCTCGAGAAGGCTTTGGGAGTCAAAATCCTCCCAGCCTCCAGGCAGCAGCGTCCCAGCCCCCTCCCAAATGCAGCCCGGGAAGGCAGGCACAGAGAGGCACATCAAGTCCCGCACACCAGCAAGAAACGGCGCAAAGACCAACACCAGCAAGAAACGGCGCAAAGACAGACACCAGCAAGAAACGGCGCAAAGACCGACACCAGCAAGAAACGGCACAAAGTCCGACACCAGCAAGAAACGGCGCAAAGACCGACACCAGCAAGAAACGGCGCAAAGACCGACACCAGCAAGAAACGGCGCAAAGACCGACACCAGCAAGAAACGGCGCAAAGACCGACACCAGCAAGAAACGGCGCAAAGACCGACACCAGCAGGAAACGGCGCAAAGACTGACACCAGCAAGAAATGGCGCAAAGACCGACACAAAAGGCTGGGGCTGCGGCAATACGCTACAAGCGTCCCCAGGGGCCTCCACCGTATTGGGTGGGGCGCCACTTGGATTGGCTCACCTAGGCCAGGTGAACTCAACCCAACAATTCTCCCAAGGGTGGTGAGGTGAAAGGAGCCCAGAGGGGCCCACAACCCGTGAGACCAGCATGGGAAGGCCCACTCCTGGGCCCGGCTTACCTCATAGCTTCCAGTCACACAGCACCGCTTCTGTTCGAACATCACCGCTTCTGTTGGACCTCACCTGGGGCAGGTGTGCCTCGGTCCTCGGCTCCACGCCAGAAACAGCTCACGCCGAGGCCTGGTTTGGGATCCTCTTGAGTTTTATGAGCGGTTAGGGAGGCGTGGTCGATGACGTAGTTCGACCTCATTGGCTGTATTGTTGAATTGAATTCACCTGGCCTAGGTGAGCCAATGTAGGTACAGCGCCCACCCAGGCATAGCTCCCCCTGCTGGCTGGAAACCTGAACTTCTGAGCATGCAGTGAGCCTCTACTTCATGAGCCGGTAGCTCAGACCTCTGAGCTTGTGTAATGGGCCTGCCAGTCCCTATGCTAGCTCCCTAACAGGTTTTCCAGCCAAAGGTCTGCCTTCTGGGGCTGTTCTACAGAAAGCACTTGGTTCCTGACCCCTACGCATTCAGGGTGGTGGATGCCCTTGCTTCCATGCTTGCTTCTATGTAATTCTGGAATGGTCCTTGTTTCACACGGTCGGCGAGGTCAGGAATTCTGGGCTGGTTGGCTACCAGGCACAAAATAAATAGCCAACGGATTGAAATCTCAACCCCTATATTGGTTTATTATGGACCACACAGACTTGTCTTCTGGAACTTCCCTCCTCAATTTCTGAACCCTTGAACTCCTTGCCACCTCTACGTGGAAAACAAGGATTCCAAACTCCGATCACCACATCTGCCTGCCCCCCCCAGTCCCTCTGTGGTCCCCCTTGTCTTCCAGAGGTGCATTGTCAACCAGCAAAGTCGGGCCTCTCCATTTCTCAGAAGCTGCAGATTGTTACGTGACATCACCCTGTGTTTAAATGTTAGTGATTATGCTATCTAAAAAACAAATCTGAGCCAACTGGGGACAAACAAAACTCATTTCAAACACCAGCTCTGTCTCCCATAAGGTCCCGTGTACAACTGCTACAACACAACAGTGGGTCCTGCTGGGTCTCTACTATCATCTGGGAGGAAGGCTATTTATTACCGGGAATCCTACCTTGGTCCCTTGGTGTTAATTGCAGACTCACTGGGTGACGGATTGTATCTGACACGCACCATGTTTCCCGCAGCAAACACAACACTTTGTCAAACTCCGTTTGGTATTGCTCCATCCCTCCATCATTCTCCCTAATGACAAAAATAATTAACACATTCATATAAAAGCACAGGATGAGGAGAGCTTTAATTTATTCATCTAGTTCAGGGTCCTCCCTGTTATCAATATATGACAAGTTAATGTCATATATTAATTAAAAAGCAACAGTGAAGCAATTTAGGAAACTGAGGGATTGTCATGGGTCCTGGTTGTGACAGCATGTTTTGGGCATCATGGAAGATTACAGATTTGCCTTCTGTGGTATCTCATATCCATCATCCAAAAACTACCTGCTCTTAAGGGTAGAGAGAGTGAGCTTGTCTTTGAAAAAGGTGCCTGGGTCTCTTTTCCGGTTGCCGCAGCGCTAGGAACCATGAGTACCAAAGTCTCTCGCGACACCCTCTACGAGGCGGTGCGGGAAGTCCTGCACAGGAAGCAGCGCAAGCGCCGGAAGTTTTTGGAGACGGTGGAGCTGCAGATCAGCCTGAAGAACTACGACCCTCAGAAGGACAAATGCTTCTCTGGCACCGTCAGGCTTAAGTCCACCCCGTGCCCCAAGTTCTCAGTGTGTGTCCTTGGGGACCAGCAGCACTGTGACAAGCGAAGGCCGTGGAGATCCCTCACATGGACATCGAGGCGCTCAAGAAGCTCAACAAGAATAAGAAGTTGGTCAGAAAGCTGGTCAAGAAGTATGATGCCTTTTTGGCCTCAGAGACCCTGATCAAGCAGATTCCTCGAATTCTGGGCCCGGGCCTGAACAAGGCCGGGAAATTCCCTTCCCTGCTGACCCACAATGAGAACATGGTGGCCAAGGTCGACGAGGTGAAGTCCACCGTCAAGTTCCAGATGAAGAAGGTGCTGTGTCTGGCAGTGGCAGTTGGCCATGTGAAGATGACAGATGATGAACTCGTGTACAACATCCACCTGGCTGTCAACTTTTTGGTTTCGCTGCTGAAGAAGAATTGGCAGAATATCCGTGCTTTGTACATTAAGAGCACCGTGGGGAAACCCCAGCGCCTGTACTAAGCTACGGTTCAATAAACTTTATTGTTCCTGTTTAAAAAAAAAAAAAGAAAGAAAAAAGTGCCTGGGTTTGGTAGCTGCTCACAGGATAGCAGGTGTAACGTATTATGAGAATTTAACAAGGCTCTGAGAAGACGGTTATTGGAAGTTCTGGCTGGAGGGCAAGGCCATGACTCCTGAAAGATTCTGGATCCAAAAGTCAAGTCAGAACTGGATGCCACAGACTTTCTCAATCCAGCCCTCTTTGCCCCTCCCCTAAGGCCAATACATTTCTTTTTTTTTTCTTTCATTATTTATGTATTTATTTTAATCGTTTTATTGGGGCTCATAAGGCTCTTATCACAATCTGTACATACATCAATTGAGCAAAGCACCCTTATACATTCGTTGCACTCATCACTCTCATAATTCACCTTCCACTTGGGTTCCTGGAATCAGCTCGGTTTCCCTTTTTTTTCCCCCATCCCCCTCCCTCCCCGATCCCACCCCTGGTCCCTTGATAATTTATAAATAATTATTACATCTTATCTTACACTCCCCGGCGTCTCCCCTCACCCGCCTCCCCCTTGCCAATCTCCCAGAGAGGAGGTTACACATAGATCTCTGAGATCGGTTCTCCCTTTCTACATGCCCTTCCCTCCTGGTGTCGCCACTCCCACAGCTGGTGTTGAGGGGTTCGTCTGTCCTAGATTCCCTGTGCCTCCAGATCCCCACTGCACCGCTGTACATCCTCTGGTATAACCAGGTCCACAAGGCAAGGTAGGATTAGGGTCATGATGATTGGGAGGGGAGGAAGCGTTCAGGAACTAGAGGAAGGTTTTGAGTTTCATTGTTGCTACACTGAACCCTGAGTGGCCCATCTCCTCCTCACTACCCCTCTGGAAGGGGTGTCCAGCTGTCTACAGGTGGGCGTTGGGTCCCCATCATGCACTCCCCCTCTTTCACGGTGATGTGATTCTCACCACCACCCCACCTTTGATGTTGGAGACCTGGTCTCCTCTGTCCTTCATGATCACCTATGTTGGTGTGCTGCTTCCGTGTGGGCTCGGTTGCTTCTGGGCTAGATGGCCGCTTGTTTGCATTCAAGCCTTTAAGTCCCCAGACGCTATATCTCTCAGTAGCCGGGCACCATCCGCCTTCTTCACCACACTTGCTTATGCACACTTTCGTCTTCAGCCATTATGTGAGAGAGGTGATCACACAATGATTGATTTTGTTCCTTTGTATCTGCTACATGGTCTATTCAACACCTTGTATTCGCTTAGGCCGTGTGCTTCTTCTCTGTGGGCTTTGTTGCTTCTGAGCTAGATGGCCGCTTATTTGCCTTCAAGCCTTTAAGACCCCAGACGCTATATCTTTTTTTGATAAGCCGGGCACCATCAGCTTTCTTCACCACATTTGCTTACACACACGGCTGTCTTCAGTGATCATGTCGGGAAGATGGGTATCCTGCAATGGCTGCTTAGCAGGGTGAGGTGCTATTGTATTGGGGGATTATGCATGAGGAGACCCAATGTCCATCTGCTACCCTACTACTGAACCTATAAATATATGCATATAAATCTATTGCCCCCATAATCATAAATATGTTTACATATGTACATGTCTGTATTTAGGCTTCTCTGTATGCACTTTGCCTCCTACTCCTTTCCTCTATTTCCTTTCGCTTTCCTCCCGACCCATTACCATGTTTAGCCTTCATTCTGGATTCAGTAGTTCCTCTCAGTTACCTTGCTCTTGGTCACTCCCTTCCAGTACTCCCCTCCCCTCCCTCCTCTGGTTTTGAACCATTCGCTGTTCCCTTGTCCCTGTGTTGGGCGACACCTCCTCCCTTCCCCTACCTCCCACGCTCTCATGTCCCTCCAGGACCGTTGGTCCTGTTGTTTTCTTCTCTCATTATTTGTCCAGCCTATCTTGTCTAGGTGGACCTGCTGACATAGTAATACGTGCATACAAATGGATATGACTTTGACTGCGCCCAAGTGGCCCATAAGAACATGGCTTTGACAGAAGCAACATCGACACGCTGATAAGCAGAAAAGCCACTAGCATACAAAATTTACTGGGTAAAAAAACAAAACAAATTTAAAAAGACTAAACAAAAAGATAGCAAATATTAAAAGAAAAAATTGCTAGTAGTTCAAGGTCCTTTCATTGGCCTTTAGGAGTGTTTTCTAGGTGTAGCTTGTGAGGCGCCACGTCCTGGCCCAGAAGACCATCCTTTCTACTCCCTCGGGCTCCCTTTGCTCTGCTTCCTCCGCTGCTCCACTGCATGTCCCCAGTGTTTGCCTCAGTGTGGCGGGGTCAGCTCAGTTGCCCATCCCCCATTGTGTCTCAGGTGCTGTCCCGTGTAGGGCCATGTGTTGGTGCAGGATGTCATATCTCGTAGTGTGGTCAGCTGAATGGTCCTCTCTGTATGATGGGCTCTTCTAGCTGGTCTATCGACTTTGGGCTTGGTGGACCCAGGTGTACTCCACTATGTCCTTTCTCCTTCTTTTGTTTCAGCTTCCTTCTGGATGTGGTGTGGTGGGTCAGTTCCTTTCCCACTCCAGACAATCTATTTTTGTTTTCTGTGGTATTCCCTTCGAGTGTGGGGGTCGGCCTAATTCTGGTTTGGGCCGGCTTGTCGTCCAGCCTCTTTGTGTAGACCTCTGTACTTTGCGTTGTCCTCCTTGTTTGGTGTGTCGTGTTGGGGTCCGTATGCATGTTCCAAATCTGTGGGGACATAACCGATACTCTCCCCCGGGTGGGTTAGTACCCTGCCCCCCCCATACCATCCATTCGGATTCTCCCCCTCCCGGTTCTCCCTCTCCCTACCCCACTACCCCTTCTTTATGCTGGGCTCTTATGTACCTCCCTAGGTGTGGCCTGTCCTCCCTCCAACTATCTATGCTTCCTCCCGTTTATTGTGGGATGGATGTTTATTCTTCTATTTCTGTCATGCTGATTGTACTTATCTCAGGGGACTCATGTTGTACCTGTCCCTTTGGGTCTGGCTTACCTCGCTTAACATAATTCCTTCCAGCTCTTCCCATGAAATAACGTGTTTCATGTGCTCATCGGTGCTTTTCAGTGCTGCATAATACTCCATTGTGTGTATGTGCCAAAGTTTGCTAATCCACTCGTCTGTCGATGGAAACTTAGGCTGTTTCAAAGTCTTTGCCATTGTGAATTGTGCCGCAATAAACATTGGAGCGCATATGACTGGTCGTGTTTTATTTGCTGCTTCAACCGGGTATATGCCCAGTAGAGGGATGGCTGGGTCATGAGGTAGATCAATTTCCATTTTCTTTAGGTATCGCCAGATTGCTTTCCACAGTGGCTGTACAAATGTACACGACCACCAGCAGTGGAGGAGGGTTCCTACTTCACCACAGCCCCTCCAACACTTGTTGCTCTCTGATTTACTGATCTGGGCTAGCCTCAGGGGTGTTAGGTGGTATCTCATGGTTGTTTTGATTTGCATTTCTCTTATGGCAAGGGACTTCGAGCACTTTCTCATATGTTTATTGGCCATATTGATCTCCTCTCTAGTGAAAGTTCTTCTCATTTCTTTTGCCCACTTCCTTAGGGGGTTAACTGTTTTCCTCTTTTTGCAGGTCACGATGGTGTTGTAGATTTTAGTAATGAGCCCTTTGTCTGATGTGTCATTACTAAAAATCTTCTCCCAGTCTGTGGGTTGCCTTGTCACCCTCTTGGCAAAGTCTTTCGAGGTGCACATGCATTTTATTCTTATTAGATCCCATTTGTCGATTTCCAATTCACCTGTGTGTGTCCCCTTCCCTGTTGCAGTGAGCCTATGTGCTCCCTGGGCCAGTACGCTGAGATTAGTCCCGATTCCCTCCTTAATGGTCCTGATGGTTTGGGGTTTGACTTCTAGATCTGTGATCCACCTTGAGTGTATTCTTGTGCATGGGGTGAGGTAGACGTCTTATTTCAACTTTCTACATGTGGATATCCATTGTTTCCAGCACCACTTATTAAAGAGGGCATCTGCTTCCCACTTGACATTTTTGGGACCCTTGTCGAAGATCAGTTGTCTATATGCTGATGATTTTACTCCTGGGCTTTCTATTCTTTTCCACTGGTCTGAGTGTCTATCATTGTGCCAGTACCATGCTGTTTTGACCACTGTAGCTGTGTAGTAGGCATTGAAATCAGGTAGGGCGAGTCCTCCAATTGTGTCCTTCTTCTTGAGGAGTTCTCTGCTAATTCTGGGTTTCTTCCCTCTCCATATGAAGTTGGTGGTCAGTTTTTCCAATTCTTTGAAGAAGGTTGAGGGTAATTGGATTGGTATAGCAGGCCAATACATTTCTAAGGGTTATGGATTCTACTTCAGAATCGTTCTCAATCTCAATCCCAGGGCCCTCTTCACCATTGCTGGCTAGACCTGTTCACCTCTTGCCATATGTGTGTGTGTGTGTGTGTGTGTGTGTGTGTGTATCACACACACACACACACACACACACACACATATGGGTTTATTGTAAGTCTGGGTCTGTAGGTTTCTCGGGTGGGAAATGTCTCGGTCCTTGGCTACACACTAGAAAGAAATTCACACCAAAGCCTGGTTGGTGATCCGAGTGGGTTTATATACAGGAGAGAAGAAGGTTCCGGCGTTACAGTTAACTGAACACGGGCACCCTTATGACACTGCACACCCAGCCCTGCTGAGCGGAAGGCAGAGAAGCAGCTGAAGGGAAGGTTCCAGCCTTTTAAGGGCTTTCAGCTGTGAGGCGTCAATTAAGCTCTCCTGGCTTGGCCTTGAATTGGTGCATGCCCTTTAGCCTGCATTGGCTTCCAACCTCCTGTAGGGGGCCCCCTAAGCATGGAGAGGAACAACCCCTTGTCTTGCTACCTAACAGGTCTACATTCCTGTATGGTTACATTGAGATGGAAGTAGCCCCTTTAGACAGCCTGTGAGGTTCACCAGGAGCCACAGGCCCCAGCGTTCCCTGTTACCACCTTAAACCTTAAACTACTGTTGGAGTTTATATTATTTGTGCGGGTCTGTGGACATGGAATGTTTCCATGCCAGACCCTGAAGTTGCACAAATAAGCATCCAGAACAGAACTCATACAGGCTCTAATAAGATGCTCAGATGCTTCTTGCTAGGATGAGAATTCATCGAAGTTTGTGAGCAGTTCAGATCTTGTAAGGGAGAACAGGTCAGTAGTGTATCCAGAGAAGAGAGCAAAGGTCAGGGGAAAGGGAGGAGGCCCACAGACATCTGTGCTCTGTGTTTGGCCACAAGACAAGAAACCAGGTCTCCCTGAAAAAGAAAGCAGAACAGCAAGTCCCTCGGAACTAGGACATCTTTAAACCTGACCTATACAACACTCGGCTCAGGGAGGCGCCTTGGAAAACCGTAAAAGCCCGAAAAGAGGGACAAGGAGGAAGCCCAAGTCTTTGGTTTTCCCTGCTGTGCTTTCAGTGTTGAAATGTCTGTGCATGGAGCCTTTGAAATTTCAGAATCAGAGAGTGGATTCATAAGCCAAGCTCCTGCTTTATTCTTCAATGCATTTTAGCCCAACTCCTCCTTGGTGACACATGTAACAGAAATTCTGGACTTAGGAGCCACTTGGTCCTTGGACACTAGGAGATTACAGTGGAATCTGAAACAGGGCTCTAACCACCAACTGGACTGGCCTAGGAAGCCCAAGTATTCAGTCTCCCAAACACCAACCTCCCGTTGCTCTTCATCTGCCTCCACCTTGTTCAGCTTTAGTTGTCCGTGGAAGCGTTTGGCACCCATCTGATGCTTCAGAACCCAGAAAGGAGGAAAGGTAAAACTGGGATTCAAATGAAACAAGATGTGCCCGGGGCTCCTCGTGGCATTTGTCACCTTCAGTTCCCTCTTCGGACGCAGATGTGGCAAGGTTCACAAACAAGCTTTACCAGAAAGAACAGCCTGCTTCCAAGTGAGAAAAAGCCCTTTACACATGAGTTCCTGAGGTCAGCCCAGCCCTGTGCGCCACCCACCCCTCCCAGAGTCCCCTGCTCTCCGGCGAAGCATTAAAGCAAGTGGAAGCAGAGATTTGCTCAGAATAAAAAATCATTTTTCACAATAGCATGCCACATTCTGGATGGCAATCACGGCTGCACAAACCGTATCCATCCCCAGTCATAATGTTGCCGCCTCAGTGACCACACACACACATTGTGTGGCGAGACTCAGAGTCTATTCCATTTGTGATCAATTGTTTCCTCCCTCTCCACACTTTGCACTTAGGAGACATGCTCTCTGGAGGCGGTTGAGGCTTGTCTTGTGGCCAATAATCATCTCCTACGCCTTCCTTTCCAGTCACTAATTTGATGTCTTCACTCAAAGAAATGCCCATAAGTTGAGGTTTCAGAGGAGAGCTCCTTGAGCTCCCCAGACAACAAGGGGGCCGAGTGTCACCGTCATTATCCTGAGCTGGGAGGGAACACTAGTGTTCCGGAGGCTGGGAATCCGTCACTGCCTGCCCATCGCACAGACAGAGCAGATGCTGGTTATAATTGCTTCTAGACGTCCTGCCATGCTCAGTTGAACGTCAAAGCCATAAACGCTGCCCGACTACAATAAAACTGGAGTACGCAGACATTTCTGCATCATTGCCGGGTGAAAATACACTGAGTGGAGTTGGATGAGATGGCAGCAAGCGCTTAAGGAGGGGGTGGTGTGGGAATACCAACAAGATGACTGCCAGTCTCCGTTTCCTCCTCTCGTCTGCTTTGTGTTTTCTTTCAGGACCAGAAGAAATGATGCATATGTAAGGATAAAAAATTTTCCATTTCCAGAGGAGTTTTCCACCCCCCAATCTACCCGCAGCCTCCTTTGAGCAAGCCAGTAAAAGCTTTTTTTTTTTTTTTTTTTTTAAACCTGCCTTCTCACTATGGCAATTTCCAGAGCTGCTATGTGACTGTGTTTTAAAGTCCCCCTTAGGATCCAGAGTGCAATCCATATCACAAAGGCATCCTCCCAGTCCCAAATAGCAATGCGACCTCAATTCAGAAGGTTGTTCTTGTTTCCATAGACCCAGAATGGAGTTTAAGCTGTTGATCTTGACTGTGGTTGTCGCGTCAGCCTCTCATGGGCACCTCATGGGCAGTGGAGCAAACTGTGCCTATCTGTGCTACCACCAGGACTGGGAGAGGAAGCCAACAGTGGTGGGCCATAGGTCAATGTGTGGATGGGGATGATCAGGTCTTTCTTCATTATTCTGTTTCAGTCTGGAAACACCACTGAAGCCTGCTCAGTGTCATAGCAACACACAAACCTTCACTGACAGTCTGGGGCACATTGGCTGCAAATCAAACCCGGGTCTTCCCGGTGAAAGTCGATGAGAGGTCTACCACTGAAGCACCGTGGCCCTCACCTCAAACCAGGGCAGTCATTTCCGGAGTTCAAACCAGACCACAATGCAGGATGACTGAGATTGCCACCAGAATCTGATACTGATGCAGAAAAAAACCTAACTACCATTTTATTGACTCCCAATAGGACAAAGATCTGCCCCTTTGGGGTTTTGAGACTTTAAATCCTTACAGCAGGGGTCGCAACCTGTGGGTCGCGACCCCTTTGGGGATCAAATAACCCTTTAACAGGGGTCATCCAATTCATAACGATAGCAAAATTACAGTTATAAAGTAGCAATGAAAATAATTTTATGGTTGCAGGTGACCACAACATGAACTGTATTAAAGGGTGGCGGCATTCAGAAGGTTGAGAACCATTGCCTTACAGAAATAGACAACCTCATATTTCTCCCACGGAGGGGCTAGTCAGTTCAAACCCCTGACCTTGCGATTAGCAGGTTAATGCATAGTCCACTACACCACCAGGGCTCCTAATGATATAATAAGAGATACTATTGTTAGATCACTCGTGGGAGAAATATACCTCAGTCCTTGGCTTCGCGTGAGAAAGAATTCACTCCGCAGCCTGGATTGTGATCCAAGTGAGTTTTTTGAGAGAAGAAGTTTCAGGTTTACACAGGCACCTCAGGGCCCCTCACCCCTGCACAGCTTGCCTAGAAGCTGCTGGAGAGAAAGTCACTACGTGGGCTCCAGGATCCTGCCTTTTCTTTCTTTTCTTAAATCGTTTTATTAGGGGCTCATACAATTCTTATCACAATCCATACATACATCAATTGTGTAAAGCACATTGTACACTCACTGCCCTCATTATTCTCAAAACATTTGCCTCCACTTAAGCCCCTGGCATCAATCGAGTCATCATTTTTACCCCTTCCTCCCCACTCCCCCATCCCTCAAGAAACCTTGATAATTTGTGAGTGGTGATAGTGGGAGGGTAGAGGGAGGGTGGATTGGAAAGAGGAAACCGATTACAAGTATCTACATGTGACCTCCTCCCTGGGGAACGGACAACAGAAAAGTGGGGGAAGGGAGACATCGGAGAGGTCAAGATCCTGCCTTTTCAATTCCTCCACAGGGAGGCATGGTTGATGGTCCTGGTCAACCCCATTGGCTGGATTGAATTCACCTGGCTCAGATGGGCCAATCCAGGTGTAACACCCACCTAGGTGTACCACCCCTTCCTGGCCGGAAGTTTGAACCTGAGCATATGTAATGGATGACCCACTCCCTATGCTAAGCTACCTAACAGTATTTGCAAGATGCCGAGCAATGTTCTAAGCTTTTTGTATATAATAATTCAATTATTTCACTTAAGAAGCCTATGTGTGGACTCTATTCTTGCCTCATTTTACAGATGAAAAATCAGTGGCACAGGATGATAAAGTCATGAGCCTATGACCACACAGTGAGGAAGTGGAAAGGAGAGATTTGAACCCAGGCTGCAGAGTCCATGCCTTGGGTGCCTACAGCGCCACATAGGACACAGGAAAGCATGGAGCAGACTCGGCGTAAGACCTAGCATGTATGTGCTAGGACTGCATGAGAGTAGCTGCTACTCAGATCCAGAAGAGAATACAAGGCTATTGCAAAAATTATTTTTTCCAAGAGAGGGTGGAATTCTGCATCTTGTGCGAAATCCCCCAACCTGCACATGGCACAGCTACTTCAGAAGGTTCCCAACAATGTGTGCTGTGTGGCAAACCTAACTGAGCTCAGGGGGAGCTGGTCTGTGGGTTATGTTACCCAGAAGGTGAGCAGTTTGAACTCACCAGCCACCACTCCAAGGGAGAAAGAGAAGGCTTTCTGCTCCCATGGACTTACAGTCTTTGAAGTGGCAGGGAGCATTTCCATGCAGCCTATGATTAGGATCTAGGAGGGTGAGGGTGGATGGAGTTGGTTGAGACCTGGCTTCAGGGCATTTCCCAGAAGGGCTTCCTGCAGTGACTCTGCCTTCAGGAATGTCTGGTGACCCTGAGGGCAGCAAAGTCCTAAGCACACTCAGGCAGTGGTTCTCAACCTTCCTAATACAGGTCCTCCCAAGTATGAAGCTCTCAAGAGATTCTGCAAGGTTTTATGTGTGTGAGTGTGTGCGTGTGTAATAAGGTCACAAAGTCAGAAGCCCTCTAGAAATTCTGCAAGGGCGTGTGTGTGTGGGGGTGTTTGTAAAAAGGACACAAAGTCAGAAGCCGACTATTGATTCTGCAAAAGTGTGTGTGTGTGTGTGTGTGTGTGTGTAAAAAGGACATGAAATCAGAAGCCCTCTAGGGTTCTGTAAGGGTGTGTGTGTGTGTGTGTGTGTGTGTGTGTAAAAAGGACATGAAGTCAGAAGCCCTCTATTGATTCTGCAATGGTGTGTTTGTGTGTGTGTGTGTGTGTGTGTGTGTGTGTAAAAAGGACATGAAGTCAGAATCCTTGTAGAGTTCTGGAAGGGTGTATGTGTGTGTGTGTGTATAAAGGACACGAAGTCAGAAGCACTCTAGAGATCCTGCAAGAGTATGTCTTTGTGTGTGTGTGTGTGTGTGTGTGCAAAAAGGACATGTTGTTAGAAGTCCTCCACAGATTCTGCACAGGTGTGTGTGTGTGTGTCTGTGTGCGTGTGTGTAAAAAGGACACCAAGTCAGAAGCCGACTATTGATTCTGCAAAACTGTATGTGTGTGTGTGTGTGTGTGTGTGTAAAAAGAACACGAAGTCAGAAGCATTCCAGAGACTCTGCAAGGGTGCGTGCATGTCTGTGTGTGTGTGTGTGTGTGTGTGCGTAAAAAGAACACGAAGTCCGAAGCCCTCTAGAATTTCTGCAAGGGTGTGTGTATCTGTGTGTGTGTGTGTGTGTGTTTAAAAAGGACACAAATTAAGAAGCCATCCAGGAATTCTGCAAGGATGTGTGTGTGTGTGTGTGTGTGTGTGTGTGTGTAAAAAGGACAGGAAGTCAGAAG
>NW_027457595.1:610000-612500 GCF_050624435.1 Tenrec ecaudatus | reverse complement strand
AGAGATTCTGCATGATGTGTGTGTGTGTGTGTTTGTAAAAAGGAGACCAAGTATGAAGCTCTCAAGAGATTCTGCAAGGTTTTATGTGTGTGAGTGTGTGCGTGTGTAATAAGGTCACAAATTCAGAAGCCCTCTAGAAATTCTGCAAGGGTGTGTGTGTGTGTGTGTGTGTTTGTAAAAAGGACACGAAGTCAGAAGACGACTATTGATTCTGCAAAAGTGTGTGTGTGTGTGTGTGTGTGTGTAAAAAGGACATGAAATCAGAAGCCCTCCAGAGGTTCTGTAAGGGTGTGTGTGTGTGTGTGTGTGTGTGTGTGTAAAAGGACATGAAGTCAGAAGACCTCTATTGATTCTGCAATGGTGTGTTTGTGTGTGTGTGTGTGTAAAAAGGACATAAAGTCAGAATCATTGTAGAGTTCTGGAAGGGTGTATGTGTGTGTGTGTGTGTGTGTGTATAAAGGACACCAAGTCAGAAGCACTCTAGAGATCCTGCAAGAGTATGTCTTTGTGTGTGTGTGTGTGTGTGTGTGTGTGTGTGTGTAAAAAGGACATGTTGTTAGAAGTCCTCCACAGATTCTGCACAGGTGTGTGTATGTGTCTGTGTGCGTTTGTGTAAAAAGGATACCATATCAGAAACCGACTATTAATTCTGCAAAAGTGTGTGTGTGTGTAAAAAGGACATGGAGTCTGAAGCCATCCAGAGGTTCTGTAAGTGTGTGTGTGTGTGTGTGTGTGTGTGTGTAAACAGACACAAATTCAGAAACCCTCTAGATATTCTTCAAGTGTTTGTGTGTGTGTGTGTGTGTGTAAAAAGGACAGCAAGTCAGCCACCATCCAGAGATTCTACCAGGGTGTATGTGTGTTTGGTGTGTGTGTGTTTGTGTAAAAAGACACGAAGTCAGAAGCCCACTAGAGATTCTTCAAGGGTGTGTGTATGTGTGTATGTTTGTGTAAAAAGGACACAAAGTCAGAAGCCCTCCAGAGATTCTGCAAGGTTGTATGTGTGTGTGTGTGTTTGTGTGTGAGGGTAAAAATTACACGAAGTCAGAAGCCCAATATTGATTATGCAAAGGTCTGTGTGTGTGTGTGTGTTTGTTGTGTTTGAAATAAGTAAACCATATTAGAAGCCCTCCAGAGATTCTGCCAGAGTGTGTGTGTGTGTATGTGTGAAAACAACACGAAGTCAGAAAATGTCTGGAGATTCTACAAGGGTGTTTGTGTGTGTGTGTGTGTGTGTCAAAAGTACAGGAAGTCAGAAGCCCTCTAGAGATTCTGCAAGGGTGAGTATGTTGTGTTAAAAGGACATGAAATCAGAAGCCCTCTAGGTTTTCTGGAAAGGTATGAGTGTGAGAGTGAGGGAGTGTGTGTGTGTGTGTGTGTGTGTGTGTGTAATAAGGACATGAAATCAGAAGTCCTCCAGAGTGAGAGTGAGGGAGTGTGTGTGCAATAAGGACATGAAATCAGAAGTCCTCCAGAGATTCTACAAGTGTATGTGTGTGTGTGTGTGTGTTTAAAAAGGACACGAAGTCAGAAGGACTGCAGAGATTTGGCAAGAAAATGAGTTTGTGTGTGTGTGTGTGTGTGTGTGTGTGTGTGTGTAAAAAGGACATGAAGTCAGAATCCTTGTAGAGTTCTGGAAGGGTGTATGTGTGTGTGTGTGTGTATAAAGGACACCAAGTCAGAAGCACTCTAGAGATCCTGCAAGAGTATGTCTTTGTGTGTGTGTGTGTGTGTAAAAAGGACATGTTGTTAGAAGTCCTCCACAGTTTCTGCACAGGTGTGTGCATGTGTCTGTGTGCGTGTGTGTAAAAAAGACACCAAGTCATAAGCCGACTATTGATTCTGCAAAAGTGTATGTGTGTGTGTGTGTGTGTGTGTGTGTGTGTGTGTAAAAAGGACATGGAGTCTGAAGCCGTCCAGAGGTTCTGTAAGTGTGTGTGTGTGTGTGTGTGTGTGTGTGAGTAAACAGACACAAATTCAAAAACCCTCTAGATATTCTTCAAGTGTTTGTGTGTGTGTGTGTGTAAAAAGGACAGCAAGTCAGCCACCATCCAGAGATTCTACCAAAGTGTATGTGTGTGTGGTGTGTGTGTGTGTTTGTGTAAAAAGACACGAAGTCAGAAGCCCTCTAGAGATTCTTCAAGGGTGTGTGTATGTGTGTATGTTTGTGTAAAAAGGACACAAAATCAGAAGCCCTCCAGAGATTCTGCAAGGTTGTATGTGTGTGTGTGTGTGTGTGTAAAAAGTACACATGAAGTCAGAAACACTCCATAGTTTCTGCAAAGGTGTGTGTGTGTGTGTGTGTGTGTGTGTAAAGAAAAAAGTCAGAAACCCTCTAGAGATTCTGGAATGATGTGTTTGTGTGAGTGTGTGTGTGTGTGTAAAAAGGACCAGAAATCAAAAGGACTCTAGAGATTGTGCAAGGTTGTGTGTCTGTGTGTGTGTATAAAAAGGACATGAAGACAGAAGCCCTGCAGGCATTATGCAAGCGTGTGAGTGT
>NW_027457595.1:590000-602500 GCF_050624435.1 Tenrec ecaudatus | reverse complement strand
AAAATGAGTTTGGAGTGTGTGTGTGTGTGTGTGTGTGTTTAAAAATGACACAAAGTAAGAATCCATCCAGGAATTCTGCAAGGATGTGTGTGTGTGTGTGTGTGTGTGTGTGTGTGTGTAAAAAGGTAAGGAAGTCAGAAGCCCTCTAGGAATTTTCCAAAGGTATGAGTATCAGTGTGAGGGAGGGTGTGTGTGAGTGTGTGTGTGTGTAAAAAGGACACGAAGTCAGACCCCCACAGATTATGCAAGTGCGTGTGTGTATGTGTGTGTAACAAGGACATGACGTCAGAAGCCCTCAAGAGATTCTGCAAGGGTGTGTGTGTGTGAGAGTGTGTGTAAAAAGGACACATGAAGTCAGAAACACTCCATAGTTTCTGCAAAGGTGTGTGTGTAAAAAGATCCTGAAGTCAGAAGCCATCTAGAGATTCTGCCATGATGTGTGTGTGTGTGTATTTGTAAAAAGGAGACCAAGTATGAAGCTCTCAAGAGATTCTGCAAGGTTTTATGTGTGTGAGTGTGTGCGTGTGTAATAAGGTCACAAATTCAGAAGCCCTCTAGAAATTCTGCAAGGACGTTGTGGGTATTTGTAAAAAGGACACGAAGTCAGAAGCCGACTATTGATTCTGCAAAAGTGTGTGTTTGTGTGTGTGTGTGTGTGTGTGTGTGTAAAAAGGACATGAAATCAGAAGCCCTCCAGAGGTTCTGTAAGGGTGTGTGTGTGTGTGTGTGTGTGTAAAAAGGACATGAAGTCAGAACCCTTGTAGAGTTCTGGAAGGGTGTATGTGTGTGTGTGTGTATAAAGGACACCAAGTCAGAAGCACTCTAGAGATCCTGCAAGAGTATGTCTTGTGTGTGTGTGTGTGTGTGTGTGTGTGTGTAAAAAGGACATGTTGTTAGAAGTCCTCCACAAATTCTGCAAAGGTGTGTGTATGTGTTTGTGTGCGTGTGTGTAAAAAGGATACCAAGTCAGAAGCCGACTATTGATTCTGCAAAAGTGTGTGTGTGTGTGTGTGTGTGTGTGTGTGTGTAAAAAGGACATGGAGTCTGAAGCCGTCCAGAGGTTCTGTAAGTGTGTGTGTGTGTAAACAGACATAAATTCAGAAACCCTCTAGATATTCTTCAAGTGTTTGTGTGTGTGTGTGTGTGTGTGTGTGTAAAAAGGACAGCAAGTCAGCCACCATCCAGAGATTCTACCAGGGTGTATGTGTGTTTGGTGTGTGTGTGTGTTTGTGTAAAAAGACACGAAGTCAGAAGCCCTCTAGAGATTCTTCAAGGGTGTGTGTATGTGTGTATGTTTGTGTAAAAAGGACACAAAGTCAGAAGCCCTCCAGAGATTCTGCAAGGTTGTATGTGTGTGTGTGTGTTTGTGTGTGAGGGTAAAAATTACACGAAGTCAGAAGCCCAATATTGATTATGCAAAGGTCTGTGTGTGTGTGTTTGTTGTGTTTGAAATAAGTAAACCATATCTCCAGAGATTCTGCCAGAGTGTGTGTGTGTGTGTGTATGTGTGAAAACAACACGAAGTCAGAAAATGTCTGGAGATTCTGCAAGGGTGTCTGTGTGTGTCAAAAGTACAGGAAGTCAGAAGCCCTCTAGAGATTCTGCAAGGGTGAGTGTGTTGTGTTAAAAGGACACGAAATCAGAAGCCCTCTAGGTTTTCTGGAAAGGTATGAGTGTGAGAGTGAGGGAGTGTGTGTGTGTGTGTGTGTGTGTGTGTGTAATAAGGACATGAAATCAGAAGTCCTCCAGAGTGAGAGTGAGGGAGTGTGTGTGTGTGTGTGTGTGTGTAATAAGGACATGAAATCAGAAGTCCTCCAGAGATTCTACAAGTGTATGTGTGTGTGTGTGTGTGTGTTTAAAAAGGACACGAAGTCAGAAGGACTGCAGAGATTTTGCAAGAAAATGAGTTTGGAGTGTGTGTGTGTGTGTGTTTAAAAATGACACAAAGTAAGAATCCATCCAGGAATTCTGCAAGGATGTGTGTGAGTGTGTGTGTGTGTGTGTGTGTGTATAAAAAGGTAAGGAAGTCAGAAGCCCTCTAGGAATTTTACAAAGGTATGAGTATCAGTGTGAGGGAGGGTGTGTGTGTGAGTGTGTGTGTGTAAAAAGGATACGAAGTCAGACCCCCCAGAGATTATGCAAGTGTGTGTTTGTGTAACAAGGACATGACGTCAGAAGCCCTCAAGAGATTCTGCAAGGGTGTGTGTGTGAGAGAGAGTGTGTGTAAAAAGGACACATGAAGTCAGAAACACTCCATAGTTTCTGCAAAGGTGTGTGTGTGTGTGTGTGTGTAAAAAGATCCTGAAGTCAGAAGCCATCTAGAGATTCTGCCATGATGTGTGTGTGTGTTTGTAAAAAGGAGACCAAGTATGAAGCTCTCAAGAGATTCTGCAAGGTTTTATGTGTGTGAGTGTGTGCGTGTGTAATAAGGTCACAAATTCAGAAGCCCTCTAGAATTTCTGCAAGGGCGTGTGTGTGTGTGGGTGTTTGTAAAAAGGACACGAAGTCAGAAACCGACTATTGATTCTGCAAAAGTGTGTGTGTGTGTGTGTGTGAAAAAAGGACATGAAATCAGAAGCCCTCCAGAGGATCTGTAAGGGTGTGTGTGTGTGTGTATAAAAAAGACATGAAGTCAGAAGCCCTCTATTGATTCTGCAATGGTGTGTTTGTGTGTGTGTGTGTGTGTGTGTGTAAAAAGGACATGAAATCAGAATCATTGTAGAGTTCTGGAAGGGTGTATGTGTGTATAAAGGACACCAAGTCAGAAGCACTCTAGAGATCCTGCAAGAGTATGTCTTGTGTGTGTGTGTGTGTGTGTGTGTGTGTGTGTGTGTGTGTAAAAAGGACATGTTGTTAGAAGTCCTCCACAGATTCTGCACAGGTGTGTGTATGTGTCTGTGTGCGTGTGTGTAAAAAAGACACCAAGTCAGAAGCCGACTATTGATTCTGCAAGTGTATGTGTGTGTGTGTGTGTGTGTGTGTGTAAAAAGGACATGGAGTCTGAAGCTGTCCAGAGGTTCTGTAAGGGTGTGTGTGTGTGTGTGTGTAAACAGACACAAATTCAGAAACCCTCTAGATATTCTGCAAGGGTGTTTGTGTGTGTGTGTGTGTGTGTGTGTAAAAAGGACAGCAAGTCAGCCACCATCCAGAGATTCTACCAGGGTGTATGTGTGTTTGGTGTGTGTGTGTTTGTGTAAAAAGACACGAAGTCAGAAGCCCTCTACAGATTCTTCAAGGGTGTGTGTATGTGTGTATGTTTGTGTAAAAAGGACACAAAGTCAGAAGCCCTCCAGAGATTCTGCAAGGTTGTATGTGTGTGTGTGTGTTTGTGTGTGAGGGTAAAAATTACACGAAGTCAGAAGCCCAATATTGGTTATGCAAAGGTCTGTGTGTGTGTGTTTGTTGTGTTTGAAATAAGTAAACCATATTAGAAGCCCTCCAGAGATTCTGCCAAAGTGTGTGTGTGTGTGTGTGTGTGTGTATGGGTGAAAACAACACGAAGTCAGAAAATGTCTGGAGATTCTGCAAGGGTGTCTGTGTGTGTCAAAAGTACAGGAAGTCAGAAGCCCTCTAGAGATTCTGCAAGGGTGAGTGTGTTGTGTTAAAAGGACACGAAATCAGAAGCCCTCTAGGTTTTCTGGAAAGGTATGAGTGTGAGAGTGAGGGAGTGTGTGTGTGTGTGTGTGTGTGTAATAAGGACATGAAATCAGAAGTCCTCCAGAGTGAGAGTGAGGGAGTGTGTGTGTGTGTGTGTGTGTGTAATAAGGACATGAAATCAGAAGTCCTCCAGAGATTCTACAAGTGTATGTGTGTGTGTGTGTGTGTGTTTAAAAAGGACACGAAGTCAGAAGGACTGCAGAGATTTTGCAAGAAAAGGAGTTTGGAGTGTGTGTGTGTGTGTGTGTGTGTGTGTGTGTTTAAAAATGACACAAAGTAAGAATCCATCCAGGAATTCTGCAAGGATGTGTGTGAGTGTGTGTGTGTGTGTGTGTGTATAAAAAGGTAAGGAAGTCAGAAGCCCTCTAGGAATTTTACAAAGGTATGAGTATCAGTGTGAGGGAGGGTGTGTGTGTGAGTGTGTGTGTGTAAAAAGGATACGAAGTCAGACCCCCCAGAGATTATGCAAGTGTGTGTTTGTGTAACAAGGACATGACGTCAGAAGCCCTCAAGAGATTCTGCAAGGGTGTGTGTGTGTGTGAGAGTGTGTGTAAAAAGGACACATGAAGTCAGAAACACTCCATAGTTTCTGCAAAGGTGTGTGTGTGTGTGTGTGTGTAAAAAGATCCTGAAGTCAGAAGCCATCTAGAGATTCTGCCATGATGTGTGTGTGTGTTTGTAAAAAGGAGACCAAGTATGAAGCTCTCAAGAGATTCTGCAAGGTTTTATGTGTGTGAGTGTGTGCGTGTGTAATAAGGTCACAAATTCAGAAGCCCTCTAGAATTTCTGCAAGGGCGTGTGTGTGTGTGGGTGTTTGTAAAAAGGACACGAAGTCAGAAACCGACTATTGATTCTGCAAAAGTGTGTGTGTGTGTGTGTGTGTGTGTGTGACAAAAGGACATGAAATCAGAAGCCCTCCAGAGGTTCTGTAAGGGTGTGTGTGTGTGTGTGTATAAAAAAGACATGAAGTCAGAAGCCCTCTATTGATTCTGCAATGGTGTGTTTGTGTGTGTGTGTGTGTGTGTGTGTGTGTAAAAAGGACATGAAATCAGAATCATTGTGGAGTTCTGGAAGGGTGTATGTGTGTGTGTGTGTGTATAAAGGACACCAAGTCAGAAGCACTCTAGAGATCCTGCAAGAGTATGTCTTTGTGTGTGTGTGTGTGTGTGTGTGTGTGTGTGTGTGTGTAAAAAGGACATGTTGTTAGAAGTCCTCCACAGATTCTGCACAGGTGTGTGTATGTGTCTGTGTGCGTGTGTGTAAAAAAGACACCAAGTCAGAAGCCGACTATTGATTCTGCAAGTGTATGTGTGTGTGTGTGTGTGTGTGTGTAAAAAGGACATGGAGTCTGAAGCTGTCCAGAGGTTCTGTAAGGGTGTGTGTGTGTGTGTGTGTGTGTGTGTGTAAACAGACACAAATTCAGAAACCCTCTAGATATTCTGCAAGGGTGTTTGTGTGTGTGTGTGTGTGTGTGTGTAAAAAGGACAGCAAGTCAGCCACCATCCAGAGATTCTACCAGGGTGTATGTGTGTTTGGTGTGTGTGTGTTTGTGTAAAAAGACACGAAGTCAGAAGCCCTCTAGAGATTCTTCAAGGGTGTGTGTATGTGTGTATGTTTGTGTAAAAAGGACACAAAGTCAGAAGCCCTCCAGAGATTCTGCAAGGTTGTATGTGTGTGTGTGTGTTTGTGTTTGAGGGTAAAAATTACACGAAGTCAGAAGCCCAATATTGATTATGCAAAGGTCTGTGTGTGTGTGTTTGTTGTGTTTGAAATAAGTAAACCATATTAGAAGCCCTCCAGTGATTCTGCCAGAGTGTGTGTGTGTGTATGTGTGAAAACAACACGAAGTCAGAAAATGTCTGGAGATTCTGCAAGGGTGTTTGTGTGTGTGTGTGTCAAAAGTACAGGAAGTCAGAAGCCCTCTAGAGATTCTGCAAGGGTGAGTGTGTTGTGTTAAAAGGACATGAAATCAGAAGCCCTCTAGGTTTTCTGGAAAGGTATCAGTGTGAGAGTGAGGGAGTGTGTGTGTGTGTGTGTAAAAAGGACATGAAATCAGAAGTCCTCCAGAGATTCTACAAGTGTGTGTGTGTGTGTGCGTGTTTAAAAAGGACACGAAGTCAGAAGGACTGCAGAGATTTGGCAAGAAAATGAATTTGTGTGTGTTTGTGTGTGTGTGTGTGTGTGTAAAAAGGACATGAAGTCAGAATCCTTGTAGAGTTCTGGAAGGGTGTATGTGTGTGTGTGTATAAAGGACACCAAGTCAGAAGCACTCTAGAGATCCTGCAAGAGTATATCTTTGTGTGTGTGTGTGTAAAAAGGACATGAAATCAGAAGTCCTCCAGAGATTCTACAAGTGTGTGTGTGGTGTGTGTGTGTTTAAAAAGGACACGAAGTCAGAAGGACTGCAGAGATTTGGCAAGAAAATGAATTTGTGTGTGTGTGTGTGTGTGTGTGTGTGTGTAAAAAGGACATGAAGTCAGAATCCTTGTAGAGTTCTGGAAGGGTGTATGTGTGTGTGTGTATAAAGGACACCAAGTCAGAAGCACTCTAGAGATCCTGCAAGAGTATATCTTTGTGTGTGTGTGTGTGTGTGTGTGTGTAAAAAGGACATGTTGTTAGAAGTCCTCCACAGATTCTGCACAGGTGTGTGTATGTGTGCCTGTCTGCGTGTGTGTAAAAAGGATACCAAGTCAGAAGCCGACTATTGATTCTGGAAAAGTGTGTGTGTGTGGGAAAAGTGTGTGTGTGTGTGTGTGTGTGTGTGTGTGTGTGTGTAAAAAGGACATGGAATCTGAAGCCGTCCAGAGGTTCTGTAAGGGTGTGTGTGTGTGTGTACAACAGACACAAATTCAGAAACCCTCTAGATATTCTGCAAGGGTTTGTGTGTGTGTGTGTGTGTGTGCGTGTGTGTGTGTAAAAAGGACAGCAAGTCAGCCACCATCCAGAGATTTTACAAGGGTATATGTGTGTGTGGTGTGTGTGTGTTTGTGTAAAAAGACACGAAGTCAGAAGCCCTCTAGAGATTCTTCAAGGGTGTGTGTATGTGTGTATGTTTGTGTAAAAATGACACAAAGTCAGAAGCCCTCCAGAGATTCTGCAAGGTTGTATGTGTGTGTGTGTGTGTGTGTGTAAAAAGGACACATGAAATCAGAAACACTCCATAGTTTCTGCAAAGGTGTGTGTGTGTGTGTGTGTGTGTAAAAAGGACAAGAAATCAAAAGGACTCTAGAGATTGTGCAAGGTTGTGTGCCTGTGTGTGTGTATAAAAAGGACATGAAGACAGAAGCCCTGCAGGCATTATGCAAGCGTGTGAGTGTGTAAAAGGATAGGAATTTAGAATCGCTGTAGAGTTCCTGCAAGGATGTGTGTGTGTGTGTGTGTGTGTGTGTGTAAAAAGGACACGAAGTCTGAATCCCTCTAGAGATTCTGCAAGGGATGTGTGTGTGTGTGTTTATAAACGACATTTTAGAAGTCCTCCAAAGATTCTGCACAGGTGTGTGTATGTGTGTCTGTGTGCGTGTGTGTAAAAAGCACACCAAGTCAGAAGCCCTCTAGAGATCCTGCAAGGGTGTGTCTGTGTGTGTGTGTATGTTTGTAAAAAGAACACAAAGTAAGAAACCCTCAAGTGATTTTGCAAGGGAATGAGTTTGAGTGTGTATGTGTATGTGTATAAATTACATGACGTGAGATGAATTCCTGCGATTCTGCAAGGATGCATGTATGTGTGTGTGTGTGTGTGTGTGTGTGTGTGTGTGTAAAAAGAACACGAAGTCAGAAGCATTCCAGAGACTCTGCAAGGGTGCGTGCATGTCTGTGTGTGTGTGTGTGTGCGTGCGTAAAAAGAACACGAAGTCCGAAGCCCTATAGAATTTCTGCAAGGGTGTGTGTATCTGTGTGTGTGTGTGTAAAAAGGACAGGAAGTCAGAAGCCCTCTAGGAATTTTCCAAAGGTATGAGTATCAGTGTGAGGTAGGGTGTGTGTGTGAGTGTGTGTGTGTAAAAAGGACACGAAGTCAGACCCCCAGAGATTATGCAAGTGTGTGCGTGTAACAAGGACATGACGTCAGAAGACCTCAAGAGATTCTGCAAGGGTGTGTGTGTGTGAGTGTGTGTAAAAAGGACACATGAAGTCAGAAACACTCCATAGTTTCTGCAAAGGTGTGTGTGTGTGTGTGTAAAAAGATCCTGAAGTCAGAAGCCATCTAGAGATTCTGCATGATGTGTGTGTGTGTGTGTGTTTGTAAAAAGGAGACCAAGTATGAAGCTCTCAAGAGATTCTGCAAGGTTTTATGTGTGTGAGTGTGTGCGTGTGTAATAAGGTCACAAATTCAGAAGCCCTCTAGAAATTCTGCAAGGGTGTGTGTGTGTGTGTGTGTTTGTAAAAAGGACACGAAGTCAGAAGCAGACTATTGATTCTGCAAAAGTGTGTGTGTGTGTGTGTGTGTGTGTGTGTGTAAAAAGGACATGAAATCAGAAGCCCTCCAGAGGTTCTGTAAGGGTGTGTGTGTGTGTGTGTGTGTAAAAAGGACATGAAGTCAGAAGACCTCTATTGATTCTGCAATGGTGTGTTTGTGTGTGTGTGTGTGTGTGTGTAAAAAGGACATAAAGTCAGAATCACTGTAGAGTTCTGGAAGGGTGTATGTGTGTATGTGTGTATAAAGGACACCAAGTCAGAAGCACTCTAGAGATCCTGCAAGAGTATGTCTTTGTGTGTGTGTGTGTGTGTGTGTGTGTAAAAAGGACATGTTGTTAGAAGTCCTCCACAGATTCTGCACAGGTGTGTGTATGTGTCTGTGTGCGTGTGTGTAAAAAGGATACCATATCAGAAACCGACTATTGATTCTGCAAAAGTGTGTGTGTGTGTAAAAAGGACATGGAGTCTGAAGCTGTCCAGAGGTTCTGTAAGGGTGTGTGTGTGTGTGTGTGTGTAAACAGACACAAATTCAGAAACCCTCTAGATATTCTGCAAGGGTGTTTGTGTGTGTGTGTGTGTGTGTGTGTGTGTGTGTGTAAAAAGGACAGCAAGTCAGCCACCATCCAGAGATTCTACCAGGGTGTATGTGTGTTTGGTGTGTGTGTGTTTGTGTAAAAAGACACGAAGTCAGAAGCCCTCTACAGATTCTTCAAGGGTGTGTGTATGTGTGTATGTTTGTGTAAAAAGGACACAAAGTCAGAAGCCCTCCAGAGATTCTGCAAGGTTGTATGTGTGTGTGTGTGTTTGTGTGTGAGGGTAAAAATTACACGAAGTCAGAAGCCCAATATTGGTTATGCAAAGGTCTGTGTGTGTGTGTTTGTTGTGTTTGAAATAAGTAAACCATATTAGAAGCCCTCCAGAGATTCTGCCAAAGTGTGTGTGTGTGTGTGTGTGTGTGTGTATGGGTGAAAACAACACGAAGTCAGAAAATGTCTGGAGATTCTGCAAGGGTGTCTGTGTGTGTCAAAAGTACAGGAAGTCAGAAGCCCTCTAGAGATTCTGCAAGGGTGAGTGTGTTGTGTTAAAAGGACACGAAATCAGAAGCCCTCTAGGTTTTCTGGAAAGGTATGAGTGTGAGAGTGAGGGAGTGTGTGTGTGTGTGTGTGTGTGTAATAAGGACATGAAATCAGAAGTCCTCCAGAGTGAGAGTGAGGGAGTGTGTGTGTGTGTGTGTGTGTGTAATAAGGACATGAAATCAGAAGTCCTCCAGAGATTCTACAAGTGTATGTGTGTGTGTGTGTGTGTGTTTAAAAAGGACACGAAGTCAGAAGGACTGCAGAGATTTTGCAAGAAAAGGAGTTTGGAGTGTGTGTGTGTGTGTGTGTGTGTGTGTTTAAAAATGACACAAAGTAAGAATCCATCCAGGAATTCTGCAAGGATGTGTGTGAGTGTGTGTGTGTGTGTGTGTGTATAAAAAGGTAAGGAAGTCAGAAGCCCTCTAGGAATTTTACAAAGGTATGAGTATCAGTGTGAGGGAGGGTGTGTGTGTGAGTGTGTGTGTGTAAAAAGGATACGAAGTCAGACCCCCCAGAGATTATGCAAGTGTGTGTTTGTGTAACAAGGACATGACGTCAGAAGCCCTCAAGAGATTCTGCAAGGGTGTGTGTGTGTGTGAGAGTGTGTGTAAAAAGGACACATGAAGTCAGAAACACTCCATAGTTTCTGCAAAGGTGTGTGTGTGTGTGTGTGTGTAAAAAGATCCTGAAGTCAGAAGCCATCTAGAGATTCTGCCATGATGTGTGTGTGTGTTTGTAAAAAGGAGACCAAGTATGAAGCTCTCAAGAGATTCTGCAAGGTTTTATGTGTGTGAGTGTGTGCGTGTGTAATAAGGTCACAAATTCAGAAGCCCTCTAGAATTTCTGCAAGGGCGTGTGTGTGTGTGGGTGTTTGTAAAAAGGACACGAAGTCAGAAACCGACTATTGATTCTGCAAAAGTGTGTGTGTGTGTGTGTGTGTGTGTGTGTGACAAAAGGACATGAAATCAGAAGCCCTCCAGAGGTTCTGTAAGGGTGTGTGTGTGTGTGTGTATAAAAAAGACATGAAGTCAGAAGCCCTCTATTGATTCTGCAATGGTGTGTTAGTGTGTGTGTGTGTGTGTGTGTGTAAAAAGGACATGAAATCAGAATCATTGTGGAGTTCTGGAAGGGTGTATGTGTGTGTGTGTGTGTATAAAGGACACCAAGTCAGAAGCACTCTAGAGATCCTGCAAGAGTATGTCTTTGTGTGTGTGTGTGTGTGTGTGTGTGTGTGTGTGTGTGTAAAAAGGACATGTTGTTAGAAGTCCTCCACAGATTCTGCACAGGTGTGTGTATGTGTCTGTGTGCGTGTGTGTAAAAAAGACACCAAGTCAGAAGCCGACTATTGATTCTGCAAGTGTATGTGTGTGTGTGTGTGTGTGTGTGTAAAAAGGACATGGAGTCTGAAGCTGTCCAGAGGTTCTGTAAGGGTGTGTGTGTGTGTGTGTGTGTGTGTGTGTAAACAGACACAAATTCAGAAACCCTCTAGATATTCTGCAAGGGTGTTTGTGTGTGTGTGTGTGTGTGTGTGTAAAAAGGACAGCAAGTCAGCCACCATCCAGAGATTCTACCAGGGTGTATGTGTGTTTGGTGTGTGTGTGTTTGTGTAAAAAGACACGAAGTCAGAAGCCCTCTAGAGATTCTTCAAGGGTGTGTGTATGTGTGTATGTTTGTGTAAAAAGGACACAAAGTCAGAAGCCCTCCAGAGATTCTGCAAGGTTGTATGTGTGTGTGTGTGTTTGTGTTTGAGGGTAAAAATTACACGAAGTCAGAAGCCCAATATTGATTATGCAAAGGTCTGTGTGTGTGTGTTTGTTGTGTTTGAAATAAGTAAACCATATTAGAAGCCCTCCAGTGATTCTGCCAGAGTGTGTGTGTGTGTATGTGTGAAAACAACACGAAGTCAGAAAATGTCTGGAGATTCTGCAAGGGTGTTTGTGTGTGTGTGTGTCAAAAGTACAGGAAGTCAGAAGCCCTCTAGAGATTCTGCAAGGGTGAGTGTGTTGTGTTAAAAGGACATGAAATCAGAAGCCCTCTAGGTTTTCTGGAAAGGTATCAGTGTGAGAGTGAGGGAGTGTGTGTGTGTGTGTGTAAAAAGGACATGAAATCAGAAGTCCTCCAGAGATTCTACAAGTGTGTGTGTGTGTGTGCGTGTTTAAAAAGGACACGAAGTCAGAAGGACTGCAGAGATTTGGCAAGAAAATGAATTTGTGTGTGTTTGTGTGTGTGTGTGTGTGTGTAAAAAGGACATGAAGTCAGAATCCTTGTAGAGTTCTGGAAGGGTGTATGTGTGTGTGTGTATAAAGGACACCAAGTCAGAAGCACTCTAGAGATCCTGCAAGAGTATATCTTTGTGTGTGTGTGTGTGTGTGTGTAAAAAGGACATGAAATCAGAAGTCCTCCAGAGATTCTACAAGTGTGTGTGTGGTGTGTGTGTGTTTAAAAAGGACACGAAGTCAGAAGGACTGCAGAGATTTGGCAAGAAAATGAATTTGTGTGTGTGTGTGTGTGTGTGTGTGTGTAAAAAGGACATGAAGTCAGAATCCTTGTAGAGTTCTGGAAGGGTGTATGTGTGTGTGTGTATAAAGGACACCAAGTCAGAAGCACTCTAGAGATCCTGCAAGAGTATATCTTTGTGTGTGTGTGTGTGTGTGTGTGTGTGTAAAAAGGACATGTTGTTAGAAGTCCTCCACAGATTCTGCACAGGTGTGTGTATGTGTGCCTGTCTGCGTGTGTGTAAAAAGGATACCAAGTCAGAAGCCGACTATTGATTCTGGAAAAGTGTGTGTGTGTGTGTGTGTGTGTGTGTGTGTGTGTAAAAAGGACATGGAATCTGAAGCCGTCCAGAGGTTCTGTAAGGGTGTGTGTGTGTGTGTACAACAGACACAAATTCAGAAACCCTCTAGATATTCTGCAAGGGTTTGTGTGTGTGTGTGTGTGTGTGCGTGTGTGTGTGTAAAAAGGACAGCAAGTCAGCCACCATCCAGAGATTTTACAAGGGTATATGTGTGTGTGGTGTGTGTGTGTTTGTGTAAAAAGACACGAAGTCAGAAGCCCTCTAGAGATTCTTCAAGGGTGTGTGTATGTGTGTATGTTTGTGTAAAAATGACACAAAGTCAGAAGCCCTCCAGAGATTCTGCAAGGTTGTATGTGTGTGTGTGTGTGTGTGTGTAAAAAGGACACATGAAATCAGAAACACTCCATAGTTTCTGCAAAGGTGTGTGTGTGTGTGTGTGTAAAAAGGACAAGAAATCAAAAGGACTCTAGAGATTGTGCAAGGTTGTGTGCCTGTGTGTGTGTATAAAAAGGACATGAAGACAGAAGCCCTGCAGGCATTATGCAAGCGTGTGAGTG
>NW_027457595.1:572500-582500 GCF_050624435.1 Tenrec ecaudatus | reverse complement strand
AGGGTGTGTGTGTGTGTGTGTGTGTGTTTGTAAAAAGGACACGAAGTCAGAAGACGACTATTGATTCTGCAAAAGTGTGTGTGTGTGTGTGTGTGTG
The DNA here is from genome assembly GCF_050624435.1 of Tenrec ecaudatus. NCBI lineage: Eukaryota > Metazoa > Chordata > Mammalia > Afrosoricida > Tenrecidae > Tenrec > Tenrec ecaudatus. The sequence goes on along the minus strand of NW_027457595.1, from coordinate 582,403 downwards.
TAAAAAGGACATGAAATCAGAAGCCCTCCAGAGGTTCTGTAAGGGTGTGTGTGTGTGTGTGTGTGTGTAAAAAGGACATGAAGTCAGAAGACCTCTATTGATTCTGCAATGGTGTGTTTGTGTGTGTGTGTGTGTAAAAAGGACATAAAGTCAGAATCATTGTAGAGTTCTGGAAGGGTGTATGTGTGTGTGTGTGTGTGTATAAAGGACACCAAGTCAGAAGCACTCTAGAGATCCTGCAAGAGTATGTCTTTGTGTGTGTGTGTGTGTGTGTGTGTGTGTGTGTGTGTGTAAAAAGGACATGTTGTTAGAAGTCCTCCACAGATTCTGCACAGGTGTGTGTATGTGTCTGTGTGCGTTTGTGTAAAAAGGATACCATATCAGAAACCGACTATTAATTCTGCAAAAGTGTGTGTGTGTGTAAAAAGGACATGGAGTCTGAAGCCATCCAGAGGTTCTGTAAGTGTGTGTGTGTGTGTGTGTGTGTGTAAACAGACACAAATTCAGAAACCCTCTAGATATTCTTCAAGTGTTTGTGTGTGTGTGTGTGTGTGTAAAAAGGACAGCAAGTCAGCCACCATCCAGAGATTCTACCAGTGTGTATGTGTGTTTGGTGTGTGTGTGTTTGTGTAAAAAGACACGAAGTCAGAAGCCCACTAGAGATTCTTCAAGGGTGTGTGTATGTGTGTATGTTTGTGTAAAAAGGACACAAAGTCAGAAGCCCTCCAGAGATTCTGCAAGGTTGTATGTGTGTGTGTGTGTTTGTGTGTGAGGGTAAAAATTACACGAAGTCAGAAGCCCAATATTGATTATGCAAAGGTCTGTGTGTGTGTGTGTTTGTTGTGTTTGAAATAAGTAAACCATATTAGAAGCCCTCCAGAGATTCTGCCAGAGTGTGTGTGTGTGTATGTGTGAAAACAACACGAAGTCAGAAAATGTCTGGAGATTCTACAAGGGTGTTTGTGTGTGTGTGTGTGTGTCAAAAGTACAGGAAGTCAGAAGCCCTCTAGAGATTCTGCAAGGGTGAGTATGTTGTGTTAAAAGGACATGAAATCAGAAGCCCTCTAGGTTTTCTGGAAAGGTATGAGTGTGAGAGTGAGGGAGTGTGTGTGTGTGTGTGTGTGTGTGTGTGTGTAATAAGGACATGAAATCAGAAGTCCTCCAGAGTGAGAGTGAGGGAGTGTGTGTGCAATAAGGACATGAAATCAGAAGTCCTCCAGAGATTCTACAAGTGTATGTGTGTGTGTGTGTGTGTTTAAAAAGGACACGAAGTCAGAAGGACTGCAGAGATTTGGCAAGAAAATGAGTTTGTGTGTGTGTGTGTGTGTGTGTGTGTAAAAAGGACATGAAGTCAGAATCCTTGTAGAGTTCTGGAAGGGTGTATGTGTGTGTGTGTGTGTATAAAGGACACCAAGTCAGAAGCACTCTAGAGATCCTGCAAGAGTATGTCTTTGTGTGTGTGTGTGTGTGTAAAAAGGACATGTTGTTAGAAGTCCTCCACAGATTCTGCACAGGTGTGTGTATGTGTCTGTGTGCGTGTGTGTAAAAAAGACACCAAGTCATAAGCCGACTATTGATTCTGCAAAAGTGTATGTGTGTGTGTGTGTGTGTGTGTGTGTGTGTGTAAAAAGGACATGGAGTCTGAAGCCGTCCAGAGGTCCTGTAAGTGTGTGTGTGTGTGTGTGTGTGTGAGTAAACAGACACAAATTCAAAAACCCTCTAGATATTCTTCAAGTGTTTGTGTGTGTGTGTGTGTGTGTGTGTAAAAAGGACAGCAAGTCAGCCACCATCCAGAGATTCTACCAAAGTGTATGTGTGTGTGGTGTGTGTGTGTGTTTGTGTAAAAAGACACGAAGTCAGAAGCCCTCTAGAGATTCTTCAAGGGTGTGTGTATGTGTGTATGTTTGTGTAAAAAGGACACAAAATCAGAAGCCCTCCAGAGATTCTGCAAGGTTGTATGTGTGTGTGTGTGTGTGTGTAAAAAGTACACATGAAGTCAGAAACACTCCATAGTTTCTGCAAAGGTGTGTGTGTGTGTGTGTGTGTGTGTGTGTAAAGAAAAAAGTCAGAAACCCTCTAGAGATTCTGGAATGATGTGTTTGTGTGAGTGTGTGTGTGTGTGTATAAAGGACAAGAAATCAAAAGAACTCTAGAGATTGTGCAAGGTTGTGTGTCTGTGTGTGTGTATAAAAAGGACATGAAGACAGAAGCCCTGCAGGCATTATGCAAGCGTGTGAGTGTGTGTGTTCGTGTGTAAAAGGATAGGAATTTAGAATCGCTGTAGAGTTCCTGCAAGGATGTGTGTGTGTGTGTGTGTGTGTGTAAAAAGGACATGGAGTCTGAAGCCGTCCAGAGGTCCTGTAAGTGTGTGTGTGTGTGTGTGTGTGTGAGTAAACAGACACAAATTCAAAAACCCTCTAGATATTCTTCAAGTGTTTGTGTGTGTGTGTGTGTGTGTGTGTAAAAAGGACAGCAAGTCAGCCACCATCCAGAGATTCTACCAAAGTGTATGTGTGTGTGGTGTGTGTGTGTGTTTGTGTAAAAAGACACGAAGTCAGAAGCCCTCTAGAGATTCTTCAAGGGTGTGTGTATGTGTGTATGTTTGTGTAAAAAGGACACAAAATCAGAAGCCCTCCAGAGATTCTGCAAGGTTGTATGTGTGTGTGTGTGTGTGTGTAAAAAGTACACATGAAGTCAGAAACACTCCATAGTTTCTGCAAAGGTGTGTGTGTGTGTGTGTGTGTGTGTGTGTGTAAAGAAAAAAGTCAGAAACCCTCTAGAGATTCTGGAATGATGTGTTTGTGTGAGTGTGTGTGTGTGTGTATAAAGGACAAAAAATCAAAAGAACTCTAGAGATTGTGCAAGGTTGTGTGTCTGTGTGTGTGTATAAAAAGGACATGAAGACAGAAGCCCTGCAGGCATTATGCAAGCGTGTGAGTGTGTGTGTTCGTGTGTAAAAGGATAGGAATTTAGAATCGCTGTAGAGTTCCTGCAAGGATGTGTGTGTGTGTGTGTGTGTGTGTGTGTAAAAAGGACACGAAGTCTGAATCCCTCTAGAGATTCTGCAAGGGATGTGTGTGTGTGTGTGTGTGTTTATAAACGACATTTTAGAAGTCCTCCAAAGATTCTGCACAGGTGTGTGTATGTGTGTCTCTGTGCGTGTGTGTAAAAAGGACACCAAGTCAGAAGCCCTCTAGAGATCCTGCAAGGGTGTGTCTGTGTGTGTTTTAAGTATGTTTGTAAAAAGAACACGAAGTAAGAAACCCTCAAGTGATTTTGCAAGGGAATAAGTTTGAGTGTATGTGTATAAATTACATGACGTGAGATGAATTCCTGCGATTCTGCAAGGATGCATGTGTGTGTGTGTGTGTGTGTGTGTGTGTGTGTGTGTAAAAAGGACATGAAGTCAGAATCCTTGTAGAGTTCTGGAAGGGTGTATGTGTGTGTGTGTGTATAAAGGACACCAAGTCAGAAGCAATCTAGAGATCCTGCAAGAGTATGTCTTTGTGTGTGTGTGTGTGTGTAAAAAGGACATGTTGTTAGAAGTCCTCCACAGATTCTGCACAGGTGTGTGTATGGGTCTGTGTGCGTGTGTGTAAAAAGGACACCAAGTCAGAAGCCGACTATTGATTCTGCAAAAGTGTATGTGTGTGTCTGTGTGCGTGTGTGAAAAAAGGACACTAAGTCAGAAGCCGACTATTGATTCTGCAAAAAGTGTGTGTGTGTGTGTGTGTGTGAGTGTGTAAAAAGGACATGGAGTCTGAAGCCGTCCAGAGGTTCTGTAAGGGTGTGGATGTGTGTGTGTGTGTGTGTGTGTGTATGTGAAACGGACACACATTCAGAAACCCTCTAGATATTCTGCAAGGGTGTGTGTGTGTGTGTGTGTGTGTGTTTAAAAAGGACACAAAGTAAGAATCCATCCAGGAATTCTGCAAGGATGTGTGTGTGTGTGTGTGTGTGTGTATGTGTTTAACAAGGACATGACGTCAGAAGCCCTCTAGAGATTCTGGAAGTGTGTGTGTGTGTGTGTGTGTGTGTGTGTAAAAAGGACAAGAAATCAAAAGGACTCTAGAGATTGTGCAAGGTTGTGTGTCTGTGTGTGTGTATAAAAGGACATGAAGACAGAAGCCCTGCAGGCATTATGCAAGCGTGTGAGTGTGTGTGTGCGTGTGTAAAAGGATAGGAATTTAGAATCGCTGTAGAGTTCCTGCAAGGATGTGTGTGTGTGTGTGTGTGTGTAAAAAGGACACGAAGTCTGAATCCCTCTAGAGATTCTGCAATGGATATGTGTGTGTTTATAAACGACATTTTAGAAGTCCTCCAAAGATTCTGCACAGGTGTGTGTATGTGTGTCTGTGTGCGTGTGTGTAAAAAGGACACCAAGTCAGAAGCCCTCTAGAGATCCTGCAAGGGTGTGTCTGTGTGTGTTTTAAGTATGTTTGTAAAAAGAACACGAAGTAAGAAACCCTCAAGTGATTTTGCAAGGGAATGAGTTTGAGTGTGTATGTGTATGTGTATAAACTCCATGACGTGAGATGAATTCCTGCGATTCTGCAAGGATGCATGTATGTGTGTGTGTGTGTGTGTGTGTGTGTGTGTGTAAAAAGAACACGAAGTCAGAAGCATTCCAGAGACTCTGCAAGGGTGCGTGCATGTCTGTGTGTGTGTGTGTGTGTGTGCGTAAAAAGAACACGAAGTCCGAAGCCCTCTAGAATTTCTGCAAGGGTGTGTGTATCTGTGTGTGTGTGTGTGTGTGTGTGTGTGTGTGTGTTTAAAAAGGACACAAAGTAAGAAGCCATCCAGGAATTCTGCAAGGATGTGTGTGTGTGTGTGTGTGTGTGTAAAAAGGACAGGAAGTCAGAAGCCCTCTAGGAATTTTCCAAAGGTATGAGTATCAGTGTGAGGGAGGGTGTGTGTGTGAGTGTGTGTGTGTAAAAAGGACACGAAGTCAGAAGCCCTCCAGAGATTATGCAAGTGTGTGTGTGTGTGTGTGTGTGTGTGTGTGTTTAACAAGGACATGACGTCAGAAGGCCTCAAGAGATTCTGCAAGGGTGTGTGTGTGAGTGTGTGTAAAAAGGACACATGAAGTCAGAAACACTCCATAGTTTCTGCAAAGGTGTGTGTGTGTGTGTGTGTGTGTGTGTAAAAAGATCCTGAAGTCAGAAGCCATCTAGAGATTCTGCCATGATGTGTGTGTGTTTTTGTAAAAAGGAGACCAAGTATGAAGCTCTCAAGAGATTCTGCAAGGTTTTATGTGTGTGAGTGTGTGCGTGTGTAATAAGGTCACAAAGTCAGAAGCCCTCTAGAAATTCTGCAAGGTCGTTTGTGTGGGGGGGTGTTTGTAAAAAGGACATGAAATCAGAAGCCCTCCAGAGGTTCTGTAAGGGTGTGTGTGTGTGTCTGTTTAAAAAGGACATGAAGTCAGAAGCCCTCTATTGATTCTGCAATGGTGTGTTTGTGTGTGAGTGTGTGTGTGTAAAAAGGACATGAAGTCAGAATCCTTGTAGAGTTCTGGAAGGGTGTATGTGCGTGTGTGTGTATAAAGGACACCAAGTCAGAAGCACTCTAGAGATCCTGGAAGAGTATGTCTTTGTGTGTGTGTGTGTGTGTGCAAAAAGGACATGTTGTTAGAAGTCCTCCACAGATTCTGCACAGGTGTGTGTATGTGTCTGTGTGCGTGTGTGTAAAAAAGACACCAAGTCATAAGCCGACTATTGATTCTGCAAAAGTGTATGTGTGTGTGTGTGTGTGTGTGTGTGTGTGTGTGTAAAAAGGACATGGAGTCTGAAGCCGTCCAGAGGTTCTGTAAGTGTGTGTGTGTGTGTGTGTGTGTGTGTGTGAGTAAACAGACACAAATTCAGAAACCCTCTAGATATTCTTCAAGTGTTTGTGTGTGTGTGTGTGTGTGTGTAAAAAGGACAGCAAGTCAGCCACCATCCAGAGATTCTACCAAAGTGTATGTGTGTGTGGTGTGTGTGTGTGTTTGTGTAAAAAGACACGAAGTCAGAAGCCCTCTAGAGATTCTTCAAGGGTGTGTGTATGTGTGTATGTTTGTGTAAAAAGGACACAAAATCAGAAGCCCTCCAGAGATTCTGCAAGGTTGTATGTGTGTGTGTGTGTGTGTGTGTGTAAAAAGTACACATGAAGTCAGAAACACTCCATAGTTTCTGCAAAGGTGTGTGTGTGTGTGTGTGTGTGTGTGTGTGTGTGTGTGTGTGTAAAGAAAAAAGTCAGAAACCCTCTAGAGATTCTGGAATGATGTGTTTGTGTGAGTGTGTGTGTGTGTGTATAAAGGACAAGAAATCAAAAGAACTCTAGAGATTGTGCAAGGTTGTGTGTCTGTGTGTGTGTATAAAAAGGACATGAAGACAGAAGCCCTGCAGGCATTATGCAAGCGTGTGAGTGTGTGTGTTCGTGTGTAAAAGGATAGGAATTTAGAATCGCTGTAGAGTTCCTGCAAGGATGTGTGTGTGTGTGTGTGTGTGTGTAAAAAGGACACGAAGTCTGAATCCCTCTAGAGATTCTGCAAGGGATGTGTGTGTGTGTGTGTGTTTATAAACGACATTTTAGAAGTCCTCCAAAGATTCTGCACAGGTGTGTGTATGTGTGTCTGTGTGCGTGTGTGTAAAAAGGACACCAAGTCAGAAGCCCTCTAGAGATCCTGCAAGGGTGTGTCTGTGTGTGTTTTAAGTATGTTTGTAAAAAGAACACGAAGTAAGAAACCCTCAAGTGATTTTGCAAGGGAATAAGTTTGAGTGTATGTGTATAAATTACATGACGTGAGATGAATTCCTGCGATTCTGCAAGGATGCATGTGTGTGTGTGTGTGTGTGTGTGTGTGTGTGTGTGTGTAAAAAGGACATGAAGTCAGAATCCTTGTAGAGTTCTGGAAGGGTGTATGTGTGTGTGTGTGTGTATAAAGGACACCAAGTCAGAAGCAATCTAGAGATCCTGCAAGAGTATGTCTTTGTGTGTGTGTGTGTGTGTGTGTAAAAAGGACATGTTGTTAGAAGTCCTCCACAGATTCTGCACAGGTGTGTGTATGGGTCTGTGTGCGTGTGTGTAAAAAGGACACCAAGTCAGAAGCCGACTATTGATTCTGCAAAAGTGTATGTGTGTGTCTGTGTGCGTGTGTGAAAAAAGGACACTAAGTCAGAAGCCGACTATTGATTCTGCAAAAAGTGTGTGTGTGTGTGTGTGTGAGTGTGTAAAAAGGACATGGAGTCTGAAGCCGTCCAGAGGTTCTGTAAGGGTGTGGATGTGTGTGTGTGTGTGTGTGTGTGTGTGTATGTGAAACGGACACACATTCAGAAACCCTCTAGATATTCTGCAAGGGTGTGTGTGTGTGTGTGTGTGTGTTTAAAAAGGACACAAAGTAAGAATCCATCCAGGAATTCTGCAAGGATGTGTGTGTGTGTGTGTGTGTGTGTGTGTATGTGTTTAACAAGGACATGACGTCAGAAGCCCTCTAGAGATTCTGGAAGTGTGTGTGTGTGTGTGTGTGTGTGTGTGTAAAAAGGACAAGAAATCAAAAGGACTCTAGAGATTGTGCAAGGTTGTGTGTCTGTGTGTGTGTATAAAAGGACATGAAGACAGAAGCCCTGCAGGCATTATGCAAGCGTGTGAGTGTGTGTGTGCGTGTGTAAAAGGATAGGAATTTAGAATCGCTGTAGAGTTCCTGCAAGGATGTGTGTGTGTGTGTGTGTGTGTGTGTGTAAAAAGGACACGAAGTCTGAATCCCTCTAGAGATTCTGCAATGGATATGTGTGTGTTTATAAACGACATTTTAGAAGTCCTCCAAAGATTCTGCACAGGTGTGTGTATGTGTGTCTGTGTGCGTGTGTGTAAAAAGGACACCAAGTCAGAAGCCCTCTAGAGATCCTGCAAGGGTGTGTCTGTGTGTGTTTTAAGTATGTTTGTAAAAAGAACACGAAGTAAGAAACCCTCAAGTGATTTTGCAAGGGAATGAGTTTGAGTGTGTATGTGTATGTGTATAAACTCCATGACGTGAGATGAATTCCTGCGATTCTGCAAGGATGCATGTATGTGTGTGTGTGTGTGTGTGTGTGTGTGTGTGTGTGTGTGTGTGTGTGTAAAAAGAACACGAAGTCAGAAGCATTCCAGAGACTCTGCAAGGGTGCGTGCATGTCTGTGTGTGTGTGTGTGTGTGTGCGTAAAAAGAACACGAAGTCCGAAGCCCTCTAGAATTTCTGCAAGGGTGTGTGTATCTGTGTGTGTGTGTGTGTGTGTGTGTGTGTGTGTTTAAAAAGGACACAAAGTAAGAAGCCATCCAGGAATTCTGCAAGGATGTGTGTGTGTGTGTGTGTGTGTGTGTGTAAAAAGGACAGGAAGTCAGAAGCCCTCTAGGAATTTTCCAAAGGTATGAGTATCAGTGTGAGGGAGGGTGTGTGTGTGAGTGTGTGTGTGTAAAAAGGACACGAAGTCAGAAGCCCTCCAGAGATTATGCAAGTGTGTGTGTGTGTGTGTGTGTGTGTGTGTTTAACAAGGACATGACGTCAGAAGGCCTCAAGAGATTCTGCAAGGGTGTGTGTGTGAGTGTGTGTAAAAAGGACACATGAAGTCAGAAACACTCCATAGTTTCTGCAAAGGTGTGTGTGTGTGTGTGTGTGTGTGTGTAAAAAGATCCTGAAGTCAGAAGCCATCTAGAGATTCTGCCATGATGTGTGTGTGTTTTTGTAAAAAGGAGACCAAGTATGAAGCTCTCAAGAGATTCTGCAAGGTTTTATGTGTGTGAGTGTGTGCGTGTGTAATAAGGTCACAAAGTCAGAAGCCCTCTAGAAATTCTGCAAGGTCGTTTGTGTGGGGGGGTGTTTGTAAAAAGGACATGAAATCAGAAGCCCTCCAGAGGTTCTGTAAGGGTGTGTGTGTGTGTCTGTTTAAAAAGGACATGAAGTCAGAAGCCCTCTATTGATTCTGCAATGGTGTGTTTGTGTGTGAGTGTGTGTGTGTAAAAAGGACATGAAGTCAGAATCCTTGTAGAGTTCTGGAAGGGTGTATGTGCGTGTGTGTGTATAAAGGACACCAAGTCAGAAGCACTCTAGAGATCCTGCAAGAGTATGTCTTTGTGTGTGTGTGTGTGTGTGCAAAAAGGACATGTTGTTAGAAGTCCTCCACAGATTCTGCACAGGTGTGTGTATGTGTCTGTGTGCGTGTGTGTAAAAAAGACACCAAGTCATAAGCCGACTATTGATTCTGCAAAAGTGTATGTGTGTGTGTGTGTGTGTGTGTGTGTGTGTGTGTGTGTGTGTAAAAAGGACATGGAGTCTGAAGCCGTCCAGAGGTTCTGTAAGTGTGTGTGTGTGTGTGTGTGTGTGTGAGTAAACAGACACAAATTCAAAAACCCTCTAGATATTCTTCAAGTGTTTGTGTGTGTGTGTGTGTGTGTGTAAAAAGGACAGCAAGTCAGCCACCATCCAGAGATTCTACCAAAGTGTATGTGTGTGTGGTGTGTGTGTGTGTTTGTGTAAAAAGACACGAAGTCAGAAGCCCTCTAGAGATTCTTCAAGGGTGTGTGTATGTGTGTATGTTTGTGTAAAAAGGACACAAAATCAGAAGCCCTCCAGAGATTCTGCAAGGTTGTATGTGTGTGTGTGTGTGTGTGTAAAAAGTACACATGAAGTCAGAAACACTCCATAGTTTCTGCAAAGGTGTGTGTGTGTGTGTGTGTGTGTGTGTGTGTGTGTGTAAAGAAAAAAGTCAGAAACCCTCTAGAGATTCTGGAATGATGTGTTTGTGTGAGTGTGTGTGTGTGTGTATAAAGGACAAGAAATCAAAAGAACTCTAGAGATTGTGCAAGGTTGTGTGTCTGTGTGTGTGTATAAAAAGGACATGAAGACAGAAGCCCTGCAGGCATTATGCAAGCGTGTGAGTGTGTGTGTTCGT